>NC_052245.1:7293534-7403997 GCF_013401445.1 Tripterygium wilfordii
CAGAGATGAGGTTTTGATGTTTTTATGCAATTTGAAATGTAACATGGTCTATTGGCATCATTACCTTATGAAACATTGCACGAAAGCTAAACTAGCGTGTTAGACTTCCAAGAACATTAAATAGAGTGCAACGGTCCTCTATGATGCTTTGGAATTGCTAAACTATCTCCATAGAAGAGCTTTTGACATTTTTATGCAATTTGAAATGTAACATGGTCTATTGGCATCATTACCTTATGAAGGATTGCATGAAAGCCAAACTAACATGTTAGACTTCTAAGAACAATAAATAGAGTACAGCGGTCCACTTTGATGCTTTGGAATTGCTCAACTCTCTGCATAGACATGTTTTGGCGTTTTTGTGCAATTTGAAATGTAACAAGGTCTATTGGCATCATTACCTTATGAAACATGACACGAAAGCTAAACTTGCGTGTTAGACTTCTAAGAACACTAAATAGAGTACGGCGGTCCACTTTGATGATTTGGAATTGCTCAACTCTCTCCATAAACTAGCTTTTGACGTTTTTGTGCAATTTGAAATGTAACATGGTCTATTGGGATCATTACCTTATGAAACATTACACGAAAGCTAAACTAGCATGCTCGACTTCTAAGAAAACTAAATAGAGTGCAACGGTCCACTCTGATGCTTTGGCATTGCTTAACTCTCTCCATAGATGAGCTTTTGACGTTTTTTTGCAATTTGAAATGTAACATGGTCTATTGGCATCATTACTTTATGAAACATTGCGCAAAAGCTAAACTAGCGTGTTGGACTTCTAAGAACACTAAATAGAGTACAGCGCCCCACTTTGATGCTTTGAAATTGCTCAGCTCTCTCCAGAGATGAGGTTTTGATGTTTTTATGCAATTTGAAATGTAACATGGTCTATTAGCATCATTACCTTATGAAACATTGCACGAAAGCTAAACTAGCGTGTTAGACTTCCAAGAACACTAAATAGAGTGCAACGGTCTTCTATGATGCTTTGAAATTGCTCAACTATCTCCATAGAAGAGCTTTTCACACTTTTTTGCAATTTGAAATGTAACATGGTCTATTGGCATCATTACCTTATGAAAGATTGCACGAAAGCTAAACTAACATGTTAGACTTCTAAGAACACTAAATAGAGTACAGCGGTCCACTTTGATGCTTTGGAATTGCTCAACTCTCTCCATAGGCATGTTTTGGCGTTTTTGTGCAATTTGAAATGTAACAAGGTCTATTGGCATCATTACCTTATGACACATGACACGAAAGCTAAACTTGCGTGTTAGACTTCTAAGAACACTAAATAGAGTACAGCGGTCCACTTTGATGATTTGGAATTGCTAAACTCTCTCCATGGACGAGTTTTTGAACTTTTGTGCAATTTGAAATGTAACACTGTCTATTGCCATCATTGCCTTATGAAACGTGGCACAAAAACTAAACTAGCATGCTAGAATGCTTAGAACACTAAATAGAGTACAGCGGTCCACTTTGATGCTTTGGAATTGCTCAAGTCTCTCCATAAACGAGGTTTTGGTGTTTTAATGCAATTTGAAATGTAACATGGTCTATTACGATCGTTACCTTATGAAGTGTTGCATGAAAGCTAAACTAGCCTGTTAGACTGCTTTGAACACTAAATAGAGCACAGCGGTCCACTTTGACGCTTTGTAATTGCTCAACTCTCTCTATAGACTAGCTTTTGATGTTTTTGTGCAATTTAAAATGTAACATGGTCTGTTGGCATCATTCACTTATGAAACATTGTACGAAAGCTAAACTAGCATGTTACACTTCTAAGAACACTAAATAGAGTACAGCGGTCCACTTTCATGCTTTGGAATTGCTAAACTCTCTCCATGGATGAGCTTTTGACGTTTTGTGCAATTTGAAACGTAACATTGTCTATTGCCATCGTTGCCTTATGAAACGTGGCACGAAAGCTAAACTAACATGTTAGACTGCTTAGAACATTAAATAGAGTACAACGGTCCACTTTGATGCTTTGGAATTGCTCAAGTCTCTCCATAGACTAGCTTTCGACGTTTTTTTATAATTTGAAATGTAACATGGTCTATTGTCATCATTACCTTATGAAACATTGCACGAAAGCTAAACTAGTGTGTTAGACTTCTAAGAACACTAAATAGAGCACGGCGGTCCACTTTGACGCTTTGGAATTGCTCAACTCTCTCCATAGATTAGCTTTTGATGTTTTTGTGCAATTTGAAATGTAACCTGGTCTATTGGCATCATTACCTTATGAAACATTGTACGAAAGCTAAACTAGCATGTTAGACTTCTATGAACACTAAATAGAGTACAGCGGTCCACTTTGATGCTTTGGAATTGCTTAACTCTCTCCATGGACGAGCTTTTGACGTTTTGTGAAATTTGAAACGTAACATTGTCTATTGCCATCACTGCCTTATGAAACGTGGCACGAAAGCTAAACTAGCATGCTAGAATGCTTAGAACACTAAATAGAGTACAGCGGTCCACTTGATGCTTTGGAATTGCTCAAGTCTCTCCATAGACGAGGTTTTGGTGTTTTAATGCAATTTGAAATGTAACATGGTCTATTACGATCGTTACCTTATGAAGCGTTGCATGAAAGCTAAACTAGCCTGTTAGACTGCTTTGAACACTAAATAGAGCACAACAGTCCACTTTGACGCTTTGGAATTGCTCAACTCTCTCCATAGACTAGCTTTTGACGTTTTTGTGCAATTTGAAATGTAACATGGTCTATTGGCATCATTAACTTATGGAACATTGTACGAAAGCTAAACTAGCGTGTTAGACTTCTAAGAACACTAAATAGAGTACAGCGGTCCACTTTGATGCTTTGGAATTGCTAAACTCTCTCCATGGATGAGCTTTTGACGTTTTGTGCAATTTGAAACGTAACACTGTCTATTCCCATCGTTGCCTTATGAAACGTGGCACGAAAGCTAAACTAACATGTTAGACTGCTTAGAACATTAAATAGAGTACAACGGTCCACTTTGATGCTTTGGAATTGCTCAAGTCTCTCCATAGACTAGCTTTCGACGTTTTTTTATAATTTGAAATGTAACATGGTCTATTGTCATCATTACCTTATGAAACATTACACGAAAGCTAAACTAGCGTGTTCGACTTCTAAGAACACTAAATAGAGTGCAACGTTCCACTCTGATGCTTTGGAATTGCTTAACTCTCTCCATAGATGAGCTTTTGACGTTTTTTTGCAATTTGAAATGTAACATGGTCTATTGGCATCATTACTTTATGAAACATTGCGCAAAAGCTAAATTAGCATGTTAGACTTCTAAGAACACTAAATAGAGTACAACGCTCCACTTTGATGCTTTGAAATTGCTCAACTCTCTCCATGGACGAGCTTTTGACATTTTGCGCAATTTGAAATGTAACATTGTCTATTGCCATCATTGCCTTATGAAACGTGGCACGAAAGCTAAACTAGCATGCTAGAATGCTTAGAACACTAAGTAGAGTACAGCGGTCCACTTTGATGCTTCGGAATTGCTCAAGTCTCTCCATAGACGAGGTTTTGGTGTTTTAATGCAATTTGAAATGTAACATGGTCTATTAGGATCGTTACCTTATGAAGCGTTGCATGAAAGCTAAACTAGCCTGTTAGAAAGCTTAGGACACTAAAGAGAGTACAGCGGTCCACATTGATGCTTTGGAATTGCTCGACTCTCTCCATGGACGAGGTTTTGATGTTTTTATGCAATTTGAAATGTAACATGGTCTATTGGCATCATTACCTTATGAAACGTTGCACGAAAGCTAAACTAACATGTTAGACTGCTTAGAACATTAAATAGAGTACAACGGTCCACTTTGTTGCTTTGGAATTGCTCAACTCTCTCCATAGACTAGCTTTTGACGTTTTTGTGCAATTTGAAATGTAACATGGTCTATTGGGATCATTACCTTATGAAACATTACACGAAAGCTAAACTAGCGTGTTTGACTTCTGAGAACACTAAATAGAGTGCAACGGTCCACTCTGATGCTTTGGAATTGCTTAACTCTCTCCATACATGAGCTTTTGACGTTTTTTTGCAATTTGAAATGTAAGATGGTCTATTGGCATCATTACTTTATGAAACATTGCGTAAAAGCTAAACTAGCGTGTTAGACTTCTAAGAACACTCAATAGAGTACAGCGCTCCAGTTTGATGCTTTGAAATTGCTCAACTCTCTCCAGAGATGAGGTTTTGATGTTTTTATGCAATTTGAAATGTAACATGGTCTATTGGCATCATTACCTTATGAAACATTGCACGAAAGCTAAACTAGCGTGTTAGACTTCCAAGAACACTAAATAGAGTGCAACGGTCCTCTCTGATATTTTGGAATTGCTCAACTATCTCCATAGAAGAGCTTTTGACATTTTTTGCAATTTGAAATGTAACATGGTCTATTGGCATCATTACCTTATGAAAGATTGCACGAAAGCTAAACTAGCATGTTAGACTTCTAAGAACACTAAATAGAGTACAGCGGTCCACTTTGATGCTTTGGAATTGCTCAACTCTCTCCATAGACTAGCCTTTGGCTTTTTTGTGTAATTTGAAATGTAACATGGTCTATTGGCATCATTACCTTATGAAACATGACACAAAAGCTAAATTTGCGTGTTAGACTTGTATGAACACTAAATAGAGTACAGCGGTCCACTTTGATGATTTGGAATTGCTAAACTCTCTCCATGGACGAGCTTTTGACATTTTGTGCAATTTGAAATGTAACATTGTCTATTTCCATCATTGCCTTATGAAACGTGGCACGAACGCTAAACTAGCATGCTAGAATGCTTAGAACACTAAATAAAGTACTGCGGTCCACTTTGATGCTTTGGAATTGATCAACTCTCTCCACAAACGAGGTTTTGGTGTTTTAATGCAATTTGAAATGTAACATGGTCTATTAGGATCGTTACCTTATGAAGCGTTGCATGAAAGCTAAACTAGCCTGTTAGATTGCTTTGAATACTAAATAGAGCACAACGGTCCACTTTGACGCTCTGGAATTGCTCAACTCTCTCCATAGACTAGCTTTTGACGTTTTTGTGCAATTTGAAATGTACCATGGTCTATTGGCATCATTAACTTATGAAACATTGTACGAAAGCTAAACTAGCGTGTTAGACTTCTAAGAACACTAAACAGAGTACAACGGTCCACTTTGATGCTCTGGAATTGCTAAACTCTCTCCATGGATGAGCTTTTGACGTTTTGTGCAATTTGAAACGTAACATTGTCTATTGCCATCGTTGCCTTATGGAACGTGGCACGAAAGCTAAACTAACATGTTAGACTGCTTAGAACATTAAATAGAGTACAACGGTCCACTTTGATGCTTTGGAATTGCTCAAGTCTCTCTATAGACTAGCTTTCGACCTTTTTTTGTAATTTGAAATGTAACATGGCCTGTTGTCATTATTACCTTATGAAACATTGCACGAAAGCTAAACTAGTGTGTTAGACTTCTAAGAACACTAAATAGAGCACGGCGGTCCACTTTGACGCTTTGGAATTGCTCAACTCTCTCCATAGACTAGCTTTTGATGTTTTTGTGCAATTTGAAATGTAACCTGGTCTATTGGCATCATTACCTTATGAAACATTGTACGAAAGCTAAACTAGCATGGTAGACTTCTATGAACACTAAATAGAGTACAGCGGTCCACTTTGATGCTTTGGAATTGCTTAACTCTCTCCATGGACGAGCTTTTGACGTTTTGTGCAATTTGAAACGTAACATTGTCTATTGCCATCATTGCCTTATGAAACGTGGCACGAAAGCTAAACTAGCCTGTTAGAAAGCTTAGGACACTAAAGAGAGTACAGCGGTCCACATTGATGCTTTGGAATTGCTCGACTCTCTCCATAGACGAGGTTTTGATGTTTTTATGCAATTTTAAATGTAACATGGTCTATTGGCATCATTACCTCATGAAACGTTGCACGAAAGCTAAACTAACATGTTAGACTGCTTAGAACATTAAATAGAGTACAACGGTCCACTTTGATGCTTTGGAATTGCTCAACTCTCTCCATAGACTAGCTTTTGACGTTTTTGTGCAATTTGAAATGTAACATGGTCTATTGGCATCATTACCTTATGAAACATGACACGAAAGCTAAATTTGCGTGTTAGACTTCTAAGAACACTAAATAGAGTACAGCGGTCCACTTTGATGAATTGGAATTGCTAAACTCTCTCCATGGACGAGCTTTTGACATTTTGTGCAATTTGAAATGTAACATTGTCTATTGCCATCATTGCCTTATGAAACGTGGCACGAACGCTAAACTAGCATGCTAGAATGCTTAGAACACTAAATAAAGTACTGCGGTCCACTTTGATGCTTTGGAATTGCTCAACTCTCTCCATAAACGAGGTTTTGGTGTTTTAATGCAATTTGGAATGTAACATGGTCTATTAGGATCGTTACCTTATGAAGCGTTGCATGAAAGCTAAACTAGCCTATTAGACTGCTTAGAACACTAAATAGAGAACAGCGGTCCACTTTGACGCTTTGGAATTGCTCAACTCTCTCCATAGACTAGCTTTTGACGTTTTTGTGCAATTTTAAATGTAACCTGGTCTATTGGCATCATTAACTTATGAAACATTGTACGAAAGCTAAACTAGTGTGTTAGACTTCTAAGAACACTAAATAGAGTACAGCGGTCCACTTTGATGCTTTGGAATTGCTAAACTCTCTCCATGGATGAGCTTTTGACGTTTTGTGCAATTTGAAACGTAACATTGTCTATTGCCATCATTGCCTTATGAAACGTGGCACGAAAGCTAAACTAACATGTTAGACTGTTTAGAACATTAAATAGAGTACAACGGTCCACTTTGATGCTTTGGAATTGCTCAAGTGTCTCCATAGACTAGCTTTTGACGTTTTTTTGCAATTTGAAATGTAACATGGTCTATTGTCATCATTACCTTATGAAACATTGGACGAAAGCTAAACTAGTGTGTTAGACTTCTAAGAACACTAAATAGAGCACGGCGGTCCACTTTGACGCTTTGGTATTGCTCAACTCTCTCCATAGACTGGCTTTTGATGTTTATGTGCAACTTGAAATGTAACCTGGTCTATTGGCATCATTACCTTGTGAAACATTGTACGAAAGCTAAAGTAGCATGTTAGACTTCTATGAACACTAAATAGAGTACAACGGTCCACTTTGATGCTTTGGAATTGCTTAACTCTCTCCATGAACGAGCCCTTGACGTTTTGTGCAATTTGAAACGTAACATTGTCTATTGCCATCATTGCCTTATGAAACGTGGCACGAAAGCTAAACTAGCCTGTTAGAATGCTTAGGACACTAAAGAGAGTACAGCGGTCCACATTGATGCTTTGGAATTGCTCGACTCTCTCGATAGACGAGGTTTTGATGTTTTTATGCAATTTGAAATGTAACTTGTTCTATTGGGATCATTACCTTACGAAACATTGTACGAAAGCTAAACTAGCTTGTTAGACTTCTATGAACACTAAATAGAGTACAGAGGTCCAGTTTGATGCTTTGGAATTGCTAAACTCTCTCCATGGACGAGCTTTTGACGTTTTGTGCAATTTGAAACGTAACATTGTCTATTGCCATCATTGCCTTATGAAACGTGGCACCAAAGCTAAACTATCATGCTAGAATGCTTAGGACATTAAAGAGAGTACAGCGGTCCACATTGATGCTTTGGAATTGCTCGACTCTCTCCATAGACGAGGTTTTGATGTTTTTATGCAATTTGAAATGTAACATGGTCTATTGGCATCATTACTTTATGAAACGTTGCACGAAAGCTAAACTAACATGTTAGACTGCTGAGAACATTAAATAGACTACAACGGTCCACTTAAAAGCTTTGGAATTGCTCAACTCTCTCCATAGACTAGCTTTTGACGTTTTTGTGCAATTTGAAATGTAACATGGTCTATTGGGATCATTACCTTATGAAACATTACACGAAAGCTAAACTAGCGTGTTCGACTTCTAAAAACACTAAATAGAGTGCAACGGTCCACTCTGATGCTTTGGAATTGCTTAACTCTCTCCATAGATGAGCTTTTGACGTTTTTTTGCAATTTGAAATGTAACATGGTCTATTGGCATCATTACTTTATGAAACGTTGCGTAAAAGCTTAACTAGCGTGTTAGACTTCTAAGAACACTAAATAGAGTACAGCGCTCCAGTTTGATGCTTTGAAATTGGTCAACTCTCTTCTGAGATGAGGTTTTGATGTTTTTATGCAATTTGAAATGTAACATGGTCTATTGGCATCATTACCTTATGAAACATTGCACGAAAACTAAACTAGCGTGTTAGACTTCCAAGAACACTAAGTAGAGTGCAACGGTCCTCTATGATGCTTTGGAATTGCTCAACTATCTCCATAGAAGAGTTTTTGACATTTTTTTGCAATTTGAAATGTAACATGGTCTATTGGCATCATTACCTTATGAAAGATTCCACGAAAGCTAAACTACCATGTTAGACTTCTAAGAACACTAAATAGAGTACAACGGTCCACTTTGATGCTTTGGAATTGCTCAAGTCTCTCCATAGAATTGCTTTTGGCGTTTTTGTGCAATTTGAAATGTAACATGGTCTATTGGCATCATTACCTTATGAAACATGACACGAAAGCTAAATTTGCGTGTTAGACTTCTAAGAACACTAAATAGAGTACAGCGGTCCACTTTGATGATTTGGAATTGCTAAACTCTCTCCAAGGATGAGCTTTTGACATTTTGTGCAATTTGAAATGTAACATTGTCTATTGCTATCATTGCCTTATGAAACGTGGCACGAAAGCTAAACTAGCATGCTAGAATGCTTAGAACACTAAATAGAGTACAGCGGTCCACTTTGATGCTTTGGAATTGCTCAACTCTCTCCATAGACGAGGTTTTGGTGTTTTAATGCAATTTGAAGTGTAACAAGGTCTATTAGGATCGTTACCTTATGAAGCGTTGCATGAAAGCTAAACTAGCCTGTTAGACTGCTTAGAACACTAAATAGAGCACAGCGGCCACTTTGACGCTTTGGAATTGCTCAACTATCTCCATAGACTAGCTTTTGACGTTTTTGTGCAATTTGAAATGTAACATGGTCTATTGGCAGCATTAACTTATGAAACATTGTACGAATACTAAACTAGCGTGTTAGACTTCTAAAAACACTAAATAGAGGACAGCGGTCCACTTTGATGCTTTGGAATTGCTTCACTCTCTCCATGGACAAGCCTTTGACATTTTGTGTAATTTGAAACGTAACATTGTCTATTGCCATCATTGCCTTATGAAACGTGGCACGAAAGCTAAACTAGCCCATTAGAATGCTTAGGACACTAAAGAGAGTACAGCGGTCCACATTGATGCTTTGGAATTGCTCGACTCTCTCCATAGATGAGGTTTTGATGTTTTTATGCAATTTGAAATGTAACTTGGCCTATTCGGATCATTACCTTACGAAATATTGTACGAAAGCTAAACTAGCTTGTTATACTTCTATGAACACTAAATAGAGTACAGAGGTCCACTTTGATGCTTTGGAATTGCTAAACTCTCTCCATGGACGAGCTTTTGATGTTTTGTGCAATTTGAAACCTAACATTGTCTATTGCCATCATTGCCTTATGAAACGTGGCACGAAAGCTAAACTAGCATGCTAGAATGCTTAGGACACTAAAGAGAGTACAACGGTCCACATTGATGCTTTGGAATTGCTCGACTCTCTCCATAGACGAGGTTTTGATGTTTTTATGCAATTTGAAATGTAACATGGTCTATTGGCCACATTACCTTATGAAACGTTGCACGAAAGCTAAACTAACATGTTACACTGCTTAGAACATTAAATAGAGTACAACGGTCCACTTTGATGCTTTCGAATTGCTCAACTCTCTCCATAGACTAGCTTTTGACGTTTTTGTGCAATTTGAAATGTAACATGGTCTATTGGGATCATTACCTTATGAAACATTACACGAAATCTTAACTAGCGTGTTCGACTTCTAAGAACACTAAATAGAGTGCAACGGTCCACTCTGATGCTTTGGAATTGCTTAACTCTCTCCATAGATGAGCTTTTGACGTTTTTTTGCAATTTGAAATGTAACATGGTCTATTGGCATCATTACTTTAGGAAACGTTGCGTAAAAGCTAAACTAGCGTGTTAGACTTCTAAGAACACTAAATAGAGTACAGCGCTCCGGTTTGATGCTTTGAAATTGGTCAACTCTCTCCAAAGATGAGGTTTTGATGTTTTTATGCAATTTGAAATGTAACATGGTCTATTGGCATCATTACCTTATGAAACATTGCACGAAAGCTAAACTAGCGTGTTAGCCTTCCAAGAACACTAAGTAGAGTGCAACGGTCCTCTCTGATGCTTTGGAAGTGCTCAACTATCTCCATAAAAGAGTTTTTGACATTTTTTTGCAATTTGAAATGTAACATGGTCTATTGGCATCATTACCTTATGAAAGATTCCACGAAAGTTAAACTAGCATGTTAGACTTCTAAGAACACTAAATAGAGTACAGCGGTCCACTTTGATGCTTTGGAATTGCTCAACTCTCTCGATAGAATTGCTTTTGGCGTTTTTGTGCAATTTGAAATGTAACATGGTCTATTGGCATCATTACCTTATGAAACATGACACGAAAGCTAAACCTGCGTGTTAGACTTCTAAGAACACTAAATAGAGTACAGCGGTCCACTTTGATGATTTGGAATTGCTAAACTCTCTCCAAGGACGAGCTTTTGACATTTTGTGCAATTTGAAATGTAACATTGTCTATTGCTATCATTGCCTTATGAAACGTGGCACGAAAGCTAAACTAGCATGCTAGAATGCTTAGAACACTAAATAGAGTACAGCGGTCCACTTTGATGCTTTGGAATTGCTCAACTCTCTCCATAGACGAGGTTTTGGTGTTTTAATGCAATTTGAAGTGTAACATGGTCTATTAGGATCGTTACCTTATGAAGCGTTGCATGAAAGCTAAACTAGGCTGTTAGACTGCTTAGAACACTAAATAGAGCACATCGGCCACTTTGACGCTCTGGAATTGCTCAACTCTCTCCATAGACTAGCTTTTGACGTTTTTGTGCAATTTGAAATGTAACATGGTCTATTGGCATCATTAACTTATGAAACATTGTACGAAAGCTAAACTAGCGTGTTAGACTTCTAAGAACACTAAATAGAGTACAGCGGTCCACTTTGATGCTTTGGAATTGCTTCACTCTCTCCATGGACGAGCCTTTGACGTTTTGTGCAATTTGAAACGTAACATTGTCTATTGCCATCATTTCCTTATGAAACATGGCACGAAAGCTAAACTAGCCTGTTAGAATGCTCAGGACACTAAAGAGAGTATAGAGGTCCACATTGATGCTTTGAAATTGCTCGACTCTCTCCATAGACGAGGTTTTGATGTTTTTATGCAATTTGAAACGTAACATGGTCTATTGGCATCATTACCTTATGAAACATTGTACGAAAGCTAAACTAGCTTGTTAGACTTCTATGAACACTAAATAGAGTACAGAGGTCCACTTTGATGCTTTGGAATTGCTAAACTCTCTCCCTGGACGAGCTTTTGATGTTTTGTGCAATTTGAAACGTAACATTGTCTATTGCCATCATTGCCTTATGAAACGTGGCACAAAAGCTAAACTAACATGTTAGAGTGCTTAGAACATTAAATAGAGTACAACTGTCCACTTTGATGCTTTGGAATTGCTCAAGTGTCTCCATAGACTAGCTTTTGACGATTTTTTGCAATTTGAAATGTAACATGGTCTATTGTCATCATTACCTTATGAAACCTTGCACGAAAGCTAAACTAGTGTGTTAGACTTCTAAGAACACTAAATAGAGCACGGCGGTCTACTTTGACGCTTTGGAATTGCTCAACTCTCTCCATAGACTAGCTTTTGATGTTTTTGTGCAATTTGAAATGTAACCTGGTCTATTGGCATCATTACCTTGTGAAACATTGTACGAAAGCTAAACTAGCATGTTAGGCTTCTATGAACACTAAATAGAGTACAACGGTCCACTTTGATGCTTTGGAATTGGTTCACTCTCTCCATGGACGAGCCTTTGACGTTTTGTGCAATTTGAAACGTAACATTGTCTATTGCCATCATTGCCTTATGAAACGTGGCACGAAAGCTAAACTAGCCTGTTAGAATGCTTAGGACACTAAAGAGAGTACAACGGTCCACATTGATGCTTTGGAATTGCTCGACTCTCTCCATAGACGAGGTTTTGATGTTTTTATGCAATTTGAAATGTAACATGGTCTATTGGCATCATTACATTACGAAACATTGTACGAAAGCTAAACTAGCTTGTTAGACTTCTATGAACACTAAATAGAGTACAGAGGTCCACTTTGATGCTTTAGAATTGCTAAACTCTCTCCATGGGCGAGCTTTTGACGTTTTGTGCAATTTGAAACGTAACATTGTCTATTGCCATCATTGCCTTATGAAACGTGGCGCGAAAGCTAAACTAACATGTTAGACTGCTTAGAACATTAAATAGAGTACAACTGTCCACTTTGATGCTTTGGAATTGCTCAAGTGTCTCCATAGACTTGCTTTTGACTTTTTTTTGCAATTTGAAATGTAACATGGTCTATTGTCATCATTACCTTATGAAACATTGCACGAAAGCTAAACTAGTGTGTTAGACTTCTAAGAACACTAAATAGAGCATGGCGGTCCACTTTGACGCTTTGGAATTGCTCAACTCTCTCCATAGACTAGCTTTTCATGTTTTGTGCAATTTGAAATGTAATCTGGTCTATTGGCATCATTACCTTGTGAAACATTGTACGAAAGCTAAACTAGCTTGTTAGACTTCTATGAACACTAAATAGAGTACAGCGGTCCACTTTGATGCTTTGGAATTGCTTCACTCTCTCCATGGACAAGCCTTTGACGTTTTGTGCAATTTGAAACGTAACATTGTCTATTGCCATCATTGCCTTATGAAACGTGGCACGAATGCTAAACTTGCCTGTTAGAATGCTTAGGACACTAAAGACGGTACAGCGGTCCACATTGATGCTTTGGAATTGCTTGACTCTCTCCATAGACGAGGTTTTGATGTTTTTATGCAATTTGAAATGTAACATGGTCTATTGGCATCATTACCTTACGAAACATTGTACGAAAGCTAAACTAGCTTGTTAGACTTCTATGAACACTAAATAGAGTACAGAGGTCCACTTTGATGCTTTGGAATTGCTAAACTCTCTCCATGGACGAGCTTTTGACGTTTTGTGCAATTTGAAACGTAACATTGTCTATTGCCATCATTGCCTTATGAAACGTGGCACGAAAGCTAAACTAGCATGCTAGAATGCTTAGGACACTAAAGAGAGTACAGCGGTCCACATTGATGCTTTGAAATTGCTCGACTCTCTCCATAGACGAGGTTTTGATGTTTTTATGCAATTTGAAATGTAACATGGTTTATTGGCATCATTACCTTACGAAACATTGTACGAAAGCTAAACTAGCTTGTTAGACTTCTATGAACACTAAATAGAGTACAAAGGTCCACTTTGATGCTTTGGATTTGCTAAACTCTCTCCCTGGATGAGCTTTTGATGTTTTGTGCAATTTGAAACGTAACATTGTCTATTGCCATCATTGCCTTATGAAACGTGGCACGAAAGCTAAACTAGCCTGTTAGAATGCTTAGGACACTAAAGAGAGTACAGCGGTCCACATTGATGCTTTGGAATTGCTCGACTCTCTCTATAGACGAGGTTTTGATGTTTTTATGCAATTTGAAATGTAACATGGTCTATTGTCATCATTACCTTATGAAACATTGCACGAAAGCTAAACTAGTGTGTTAGACTTCTAAGAACACTAAATAGAGCACGGCGGTCTACTTTGACGCTTTGGAGTTGCTCAACTCTCTCCATAGACTAGCTTTTGATGTTTTTGTGCAATTTGAAATGTAACCTGGTCTATTGGCATCATTACCTTGTGAAACATTGTACGAAAGTTAAACTAGCATGTTAGACTTCTATGAACACTAAATAAAGTACAACGGTCCACTTTGATGCTTTGGAATTGCTTCACTCTCTCCATGGACGAGCCTTTGACGTTTTGTGCAATTTGAAACGTAACATTGGCTATTGCCATCATTGCCTTATGAAACGTGGCACGAAAGCTAAAGTAGCATGCTAGAATGCTTAGGACACTATAGAGAGTACAGCGGTCCACATTGATGCTTTGGAATTGCTCGACTCTCTCCATAGACGAGGTTTTGATGTTTTTATGCAATTTGAAATGTAACATGGTCTATTGGCCACATTACCTTATGAAACGTTGCACGAAAGCTAAACTAACATGTTACACTGCTTAGAACATTAAATAGAGTACAACGGTCCACTTTGATGCTTTCGAATTGCTCAACTCTCTCCATAGACTAGCTTTTGACGTTTTTGTGCAATTTGAAATGTAACATGGTCTATTGGGATCATTACCTTATGAAACATTACACGAAAGCTAAACTAGCGTGTTCGACTTCTAAGAACACTAAATAGAGTGCAACGGCCCACTCTGATGCTTTGGAATTGCTTAACTCTCTCCATATATGAGCTTTTTACGTTTTTTTGCAATTTGAAATGTAACATGGTCTATTGGCATCATTACTTTAGGAAACGTTGCGTAAAAGCTAAACTAGCGTGTTAGACTTCTAAGAACACTAAATAGAGTACAGCGCTCCAGTTTGATGCTTTGAAATTGGTCAACTCTCTCTAGAGATGAGGTTTTGATGTTTTTATGCAATTTGAAATGTAACATGGTCTATTGGCATCATTACCTTATGAAACATTGCACGAAAGCTAAACTAGCGTGTTAGCCTTCCAAGAACACTAAGTAGAGTGCAACGGTCCTCTCTGATGCTTTGGAAGTGCTCAACTATCTCCATAAAAGAGTTTTTGACATTTTTTTGCAATTTGAAATGTAACATGGTCTATTGGCATCATTACCTTATGAAAGATTCCACGAAAGCTAAACTAGCATGTTAGACTTCTAAGAACACTAAATAGAGTACAGCGGTCCACTTTGATGCTTTGGAATTGCTCAACTCTCTCGATAGAATTGCTTTTGGCGTTTTTGTGCAATTTGAAATGTAACATGGTCTATTGGCATCATTACCTTATGAAACATGACACGAAAGCTAAACCTGCGTGTTAGACTTCTAAGAACACTAAATAGAGTACAGCGGTCCACTTTGATGATTTGGAATTGCTAAACTCTCTCCAAGGACGAGCTTTTGACATTTTGTGCAATTTGAAATGTAACATTGTCTATTGCTATCATTGCCTTATGAAACGTGGCACGAAAGCTAAACTAGCATGCTAGAATGCTTAGGACACTAAAGAGAGTACAGCGGTCCACATTGATGCTTTGAAATTGCTCGACTCTCTCCATAGACGAGGTTTTGATGTTTTTATGCAATTTGAAATGTAACATGGTTTATTGGCATCATTACCTTATGAAACATTGTACGAAAGCTAAACTAGCTTGTTAGACTTCTATGAACACTAAATAGAGTACAGAGGTCCACTTTGATGCTTTGGAATTGCTAAACTCTCTCCCTGGACGAGCTTTTGATGTTTTGTGCAATTTGAAACGTAACATTGTCTATTGCCATCATTGCCTTATGAAACGTGGCATGAAAGCTAAACTTACATGTTAGAGTGCTTAGAACATTAAATAGAGTACAACTGTCCACTTTGATGCTTTGGAATTGCTCAAGCGTCTCCATAGACTAGCTTTTGACTTTTTTTGCAATTTGAAATGTAACATGGTCTATTGTCATCATTACCTTATGAAACATTGCACGAAAGCTAAACTAGTGTGTTAGACTTCTAAGAACACTAAATAGAGCACGGCGGTCTACTTTGACGCTTCGGAATTGCTCAATTCTCTCCATAGACTAGCTTTTGATGTTTTTGTGCAATTTGAAATGTAACCTGGTCTATTGGGATCATTACCTTACGAAACATTGTACGAAAGCTAAACTAGCTTGTTATACTTCTATGAACACTAAGTAGAGCACAGAGGTCCACTTTGATGCTTTGGAATTGCTAAACTCTCTTCATGGACGAGCTTTTGATGTTTTGTGCAATTTGAAACGTAACATTGTCTATTGCCATCATTGCCTTATGAAACGTGGCACGAAAGCTAAACTAGTATGCTAGAATTCTTAGGACACTAAAGAGAGTACAGCGGTCCACATTGATGCTTTGGAATTGCTCGACTCTCTCCATAGACGAGGTTTTGATGTTTTTATGCAATTTGAAATGTAACATGGTCTATTGGCCACATTACCTTATGAAACGTTGCACGAAAGCTAAACTAACATGTTACACTGCTTAGAACATTAAATAGAGTACAACGGTCCACTTTGATGCTTTTGAATTGCTCAACTCTCTCCATAGACTAGCTTTTGACGTTTTTGTGCAATTTAAAATGTAACATGGTCTATTGGGATCATTACCTTATGAAACATTACACGAAAGCTAAACTAGCGTGTTCGACTTCTAAGAACACTAAATAGAGTGCAACGGTCCACTCTGATGCTTTGGAATTGCTTAACTCTCTCCATAGATGAGCTTTTGACGTTTTTTTGCAATTTGAAATGTAACATGGTCTATTGGCATCATTACTTTAGGAAACGTTGCGTAAAAGCTAAACTAGCGTGTTAGACTTCTAAGAACACTAAATAGAGTACAGCGCTCCAGTTTGATGCTTTGAAATTGGTCAACTCTCTCCAGAGATGAGGTTTTGATGTTTTTATGCAATTTGAAATGTAACATGGTCTATTGGCATCATTACCTTATGAAACATTGCACGAAAGCTAAACTAGCGTGTTAGCCTTCCAAGAACACTACGTAGAGTGCAACGGTCCTCTCTGATGCTTTGGAAGTGCTCAACTATCTCCATAAAAGAGTTTTTGACATTTTTTTGCAATTTGAAATGTAACATGGTCTATTGGCATCATTACCTTATGAAAGATTCCACGAAAGCTAAACTAGCATGTTAGACTTCTAAGAACACTAAATAGAGTACAGCGGTCCACTTTGATGCTTTGGAATTGCTCAACTCTCTCGATAGAATTGCTTTTGGCGTTTTTGTGCAATTTGAAATGTAACATGGTCTATTGGCATCATTACCTTATGAAACATGACACGAAAGCTAAACCTGCGTGTTAGACTTCTAAGAACACTAAATAGAGTACAGCGGTCCACTTTGATGATTTGGAATTGCTAAACTCTCTCCAAGGACGAGCTTTTGACATTTTGTGCAATTTGAAATGTAACATTGTCTATTGCTATCATTGCCTTATGAAACGTGGCACGAAAGCTAAACTAGCATGCTAGAATGCTTAGAACACTAAATAGAGTACAGCGGTCCACTTTGATGCTTTGGAATTGCTCAACTCTCTCCATAGACGAGGTTTTGGTGTTTTAATGCAATTTGAAGTGTAACATGGTCTATTAGGATCGTTACCTTATGAAGCGTTGCATGAAAGCTAAACTAGGCTGTTAGACTGCTTAGAACACTAAATAGAGCACAGCGGCCACTTTGACGCTGTGGAATTGCTCAACTCTCTCCATAGACTAGCTTTTGACGTTTTTGTGCAATTTGAAATGTAACATGGTCTATTGGCATCATTAACTTATGAAACATTGTACGAAAGCTAAACTAGCGTGTTAGACTTCTAAGAACACTAAATAGAGTACAGCGGTCCACTTTGATGCTTTGGAATTGCTTCACTCTCTCCATGGACGATCCTTTGACGTTTTGTGCAATTTGAAACGTAACATTGTCTATTGCCATCATTTCCTTATGAAACATGGCACGAAAGCTAAACTAGCCTGTTAGAATGCTCAGGACACTAAAGAGAGTACAGCGGTCCACATTGATGCTTTGAAATTGCTCGACTCTCTCCATATACGAGGTTTTGATGTTTTTATGCAATTTGAAACGTAACATGGTCTATTGGCATCATTACCTTATGAAACATTGTACGAAAGCTAAACTAGCTTGTTAGACTTCTATGAACACTAAATAGAGTACAGAGGTCCACTTTGATGCTTTGAAATTGCTAAACTCTCTCCCTGGACGAGCTTTTGATGTTTTGTGCAATTTGAAACGTAACATTGTCTATTGCCATCATTGCCTTATGAAACGTGGCACGAAAGCTAAACTAACATGTTAGAGTGCTTAGAACATTAAATAGAGTACAACTGTCCACTTTGATGCTTTGGAATTGCTCAAGTGTCTCCATAGACTAGCTTTTGACGATTTTTTTGCAATTTGAAATGTAACATGGTCTATTGTCATCATTACCTTATGAAACCTTGCACGAAAGCTAAACTAGTGTCTTAGACTTCAAAGAACACTAAATAGAGCACGGCGGTCTACTTTGACGCTTTGGAATTGCTCAACTCTCTCCATAGACTAGCTTTTGATATTTTTGTGCAATTTGAAATGTAACCTGGTCTATTGGCATCATTACCTTGTGAAACATTGTACGAAAGCTAAACTAGCATGTTAGGCTTCTATGAACACTAAATAGAGTACAACGGTCCACTTTGATGCTTTGGAATTGCTTCACTCTCTCCATGGACGAGCCTTTGACGTTTTGTGCAATTTGAAACGTAACATTGTCTATTGCCATCATTGCCTTATGAAACGTGGCACGAAAGCTAAACTAGCCTGTTAGAATGCTTAGGACACTAAAGAGAGTACAACGGTCCACATTGATGCTTTGGAATTGCTCGACTCTCTCCATAGACGAGGTTTTGATGTTTTTATGCAATTTGAAATGTAACATGGTCTATTGGCATCATTACATTACGAAACATTGTACGAAAGCTAAACTAGCTTGTTTGACTTCTATGAACACTAAATAGAGTACAGAGGTCCACTTTGATGCTTTGGAATTGCTAAACTCTCTCCATGGGCGAGCTTTTGACGTTTTGTGCAATTTGAAACGTAACATTGTCTATTGCCATCATTGCCTGATGAAACGTGGCACGAAAGCTAAACTAACATGTTAGACTGCTTAGAACATTAAATAGAGTACAACTGTCCACTTTGATGCTTTGGAATTGCTCAAGTGTCTCCATAGACTAGCTTTTGACGTTTTTTTGCAATTTGAAATGTAACATGGTCTATTGTCATCATTACCTTATGAAACATTGCACGAAAGCTAAACTAGTGTGTTAGAGTTCTAAGAACACTAAATAGAGCATGGCGGTCCACTTTGACGCTTTGGAATTGCTCAACTCTCTCCATAGAGTAGCTTTTCATGTTTTGTGCAATTTCAAATGTAATCTGGTCTATTGGCATCATTACCTTGTGAAACATTGTACGAAAGCTAAACTAGCATGTTAGACTTCTATGAACACTAAATAGAGTACAGCGGTCCACTTTGATGCTTTGGAATTGCTTCACTCTCTCCATGGACAAGCCTTTGACGTTTTGTGCAATTTGAAACGTAACATTGTCTATTGCCATCATTGCCTTATGAAACGTGGCACGAATGCTAAACTTGCCTGTTAGAATGCTTAGGACACTAAAGACGGTACAGCGGTCCACATTGATGCTTTGGAATTGCTTGACTCTCTCCATAGACGAGGTTTTGATGTTTTTATGCAATTTGAAATGTAACATGGTCTATTGGCATCATTACCTTACGAAACATTGTACGAAAGCTAAACTAGCTTGTTAGACTTCTATGAACACTAAATAGAGTACAGAGGTCCACTTTGATGCTTTGGAATTGCTAAACTCTCTCCATGGACGAGCTTTTGACGTTTTGTGCAATTTGAAACGTAACATTGTCTATTGCCATCATTGCCTTATGAAACGTGGCACGAAAGCTAAACTAGCATGCTAGAATGCTTAGGACACTAAAGAGAGTACAGCGGTCCACATTGATGCTTTGAAATTGCTCGACTCTCTCCATAGACGAGGTTTTGATGTTTTTATGCAATTTGAAACGTAACATGGTCTATTGGCATCATTACCTTATGAAACATTGTACGAAAGCTAAACTAGCTTGTTAGACTTCTATGAACACTAAATAGAGTACAGAGGTCCACTTTGATGCTTTGGAATTGCTAAACTCTCTCCCTGGACGAGCTTTTGATGTTTTGTGCAATTTGAAACGTAACATTGTCTATTGCCATCATTGCCTTATGAAACGTGGCACGAAAGCTAAACTAACATGTTAGAGTGCTTAGAACATTAAATAGAGTACAACTGTCCACTTTGATGCTTTGGAATTGCTCAAGTGTCTCCATAGACTAGCTTTTGACGATTTTTTGCAATTTGAAATGTAACATGGTCTATTGTCATCATTACCTTATGAAACCTTGCACGAAAGCTAAACTAGTGTGTTAGACTTCAAAGAACACTAAATAGAGCACGGCGGTCTACTTTGACGCTTTGGAATTGCTCAACTCTCTCCATAGACTAGCTTTTGATGTTTTTGTGCAATTTGAAATGTAACATGGTCTATTGGCATCATTACCTTGTGAAACATTGTACGAAAGCTAAACTAGCATGTTAGGCTTCTATGAACACTAAATAGAGTACAACGGTCCACTTTGATGCTTTGGAATTGCTTCACTCTCTCCATGGACGAGCCTTTGACGTTTTGTGCAATTTGAAACGTAACATTGTCTATTGCCATCATTGCCTTATGAAACGTGGCACGAAAGCTAAACTAGCCTGTTAGAATGCTTAGGACACTAAAGAGAGTACAACGGTCCACATTGATGCTTTGGAATTGCTCGACTCTCTCCATAGACGAGGTTTTGATGTTTTTATGCAATTTGAAATGTAACATGGTCTATTGGCATCATTACATTACGAAACATTGTACGAAAGCTAAACTAGCTTGTTAGACTTCTATGAACACTAAATAGAGTACAGAGGTCCACTTTGATGCTTTGGAATTGCTAAACTCTCTCCATGGGCGAGCTTTTGACGTTTTGTGCAATTTGAAACGTAACATTGTCTATTGCCATCATTGCCTTATGAAACGTGGCACGAAAGCTAAACTAACATGTTAGACTGCTTAGAACATTAAATAGAGTACAACTGTCCACTTTGATGCTTTGGAATTGCTCAAGTGTCTCCATAGACTAGCTTTTGACGTTTTTTTGCAATTTGAAATGTAACATGGTCTATTGTCATCATTACCTTATGAAACATTGCACGAAAGCTAAACTAGTGTGTTAGAGTTCTAAGAACACTAAATAGAGCATGGCGGTCCACTTTGACGCTTTGGAATTGCTCAACTCTCTCCATAGACTAGCTTTTCATGTTTTGTGCAATTTGAAATGTAATCTGGTCTATTGGCATCATTACCTTGTGAAACATTGTACGAAAGCTAAACTAGCTTGTTAGACTTCTATGAACACTAAATAGAGTACAGCGGTCCACTTTGATGCTTTGGAATTGCTTCACTCTCTCCATGGACAAGCCTTTGACGTTTTGTGCAATTTGAAACGTAACATGGTCTATTGCCATCATTGCCTTATGAAACGTGGCACGAATGCTAAACTTGCCTGTTAGAATGCTTAGGACACTAAAGACGGTACAGCGGTCCACATTGATGCTTTGGAATTGCTTGACTCTCTCCATAGACGAGGTTTTGATGTTTTTATGCAATTTGAAATGTAACATGGTCTATTGGCATCATTACCTTACGAAACATTGTACGAAAGCTAAACTAGCTTGTTAGACTTCTATGAACACTAAATAGAGTACAGAGGTCCACTTTGATGCTTTGGAATTGCTAAACTCTCTCCATGGACGAGCTTTTGACGTTTTGTGCAATTTGAAACGTAACATTGTCTATTGCCATCATTGCCCTATGAAACGTGGCACGAAAGCTAAACTAGCATGCTAGAATGCTTAGGACACTAAAGAGAGTATAGCGGTCCACATTGATGCTTTGAAATTGCTCGACTCTCTCCATAGACGAGGTTTTGATGTTTTTCTGCAATTTGAAATGTAACATGGTTTATTGGCATCATTACCTTACGAAACATTGTACGAAAGCTAAACTAGCTTGTTAGACTTCTATGAACACTAAATAGAGTACAGAGGTCCACTTTGATGCTTTGGATTTGCTAAACTCTCTCCCTGGACGAGCTTTTGATGTTTTGTGCAATTTGAAACGTAACATTGTTTATTGCCATCATTGCCTTATGAAACGTGGCATGAAAGCTAAACTTACATGTTAGAGTGCTTAGAACATTAAATAGAGTACAACTGTCCACTTTGATGCTTTGGAATTGCTCAAGCTTCTCCTTAGACTAGCTTTTGACTTTTTTTGCAATTTGAAATGTAACATGGTCTATTGTAATCATTACCTTATGAAACATTGCACGAAAGCTAAACTAGTGTGTTAGACTTCTAAGAACACTAAATAGAGCACGGCGGTCTACTTTGACGCTTTGGAATTGCTCAACTCTCTCCATAGACTAGCTTTTGATGTTTTTGTGCAATTTGAAATGTAACCTGGTCTATTGGCATCATTACCTTGTGAAACATTGTACGAAAGTTAAACTAGCATGTTAGACTTCTATGAACACTAAATAAAGTACAACGGTCCACTTTGATGCTTTGGAATTGCTTCACTCTCTCCATGGACGAGCCTTTGACGTTTTGTGCAATTTGAAACGTAACATTGTCTATTGCCATCGTTGCCTTATGAAACGTGGCACGAAAGCTAAACTAGCCTGTTAGAATGCTTAGGACACTAAAGAGAGTACAGCGGTCCACATTGATGCTTTGGAATTGCTCGACTCTCTCCATAGATGAGGTTTTGATGTTTTTATGCAATTTGAAATGTAACATGGTCTATTGGCATCATTACCTTACGAAACATTGTACGAAAGCTAAACTAGCTTGTTAGACTTCTATGAACACTAAATAGAGTACAGAGGTCCACTTTGATGCTTTGGAATTGCTAAACTCTCTCCATGGACGAGCTTTTGACGTTTTGTGCAATTTGAAACGTAACATTGTCTATTGCCATCATTGCCCTATGAAACGTGGCACGAATGCTAAACTTGCCTGTTAGAATGCTTAGGACACTAAAGACGGTACAGCGGTCCACATTGATGCTTTGGAATTGCTTGACTCTCTCCATAGACGAGGTTTTGATGTTTTTATGCAATTTGAAATGTAACATGGTCTATTGGCATCATTACCTTACGAAACATTGTACGAAAGCTAAACTAGCTTGTTAGACTTCTATGAACACTAAATAGAGTACAGAGGTCCACTTTGATGCTTTGGAATTGCTAAACTCTCTCCATGGACGAGCTTTTGACGTTTTGTGCAATTTGAAACGTAACATTGTCTATTGCCATCATTGCCCTATGAAACGTGGCACGAAAGCTAAACTAGCATGCTAGAATGCTTAGGACACTAAAGAGAGTATAGCGGTCCACATTGATGCTTTGAAATTGCTCGACTCTCTCCATAGACGAGGTTTTGATGTTTTTCTGCAATTTGAAATGTAACATGGTTTATTGGCATCATTACCTTACGAAACATTGTACGAAAGCTAAACTAGCTTGTTAGACTTCTATGAACACTAAATAGAGTACAGAGGTCCACTTTGATGCTTTGGATTTGCTAAACTCTCTCCCTGGACGAGCTTTTGATGTTTTGTGCAATTTGAAACGTAACATTGTTTATTGCCATCATTGCCTTATGAAACGTGGCATGAAAGCTAAACTTACATGTTAGAGTGCTTAGAACATTAAATAGAGTACAACTGTCCACTTTGATGCTTTGGAATTGCTCAAGCTTCTCCTTAGACTAGCTTTTGACTTTTTTTGCAATTTGAAATGTAACATGGTCTATTGTAATCATTACCTTATGAAACATTGCACGAAAGCTAAACTAGTGTGTTAGACTTCTAAGAACACTAAATAGAGCACGGCGGTCTACTTTGACGCTTTGGAATTGCTCAACTCTCTCCATAGACTAGCTTTTGATGTTTTTGTGCAATTTGAAATGTAACCTGGTCTATTGGCATCATTACCTTGTGAAACATTGTACGAAAGTTAAACTAGCATGTTAGACTTCTATGAACACTAAATAAAGTACAACGGTCCACTTTGATGCTTTGGAATTGCTTCACTCTCTCCATGGACGAGCCTTTGACGTTTTGTGCAATTTGAAACGTAACATTGTCTATTGCCATCGTTGCCTTATGAAACGTGGCACGAAAGCTAAACTAGCCTGTTAGAATGCTTAGGACACTAAAGAGAGTACAGCGGTCCACATTGATGCTTTGGAATTGCTCGACTCTCTCCATAGATGAGGTTTTGATGTTTTTATGCAATTTGAAATGTAACATGGTCTATTGGCATCATTACATTACGAAACATTGTACGAAAGCTAAACTAGCATGTTAGACTTCTATGAACACTAAATAGAGTACAGAGGTCCACTTTGATGCTTTGGAATTGCTAAACTCTCTCCATGGACGAGCTTTTCACGTTTTGTGCAATTTGAAACGTAACATTGTCTATTGCGATCATTGCCTTATGAAACGTGGCACGAAAGCTAAACTAACATGTTAGAGTGCTTAGAACAATAAATAGAGTATAACTGTCCACTTTGATGCTTTGGAATTGCTCAAGTGTCTCCATAGACTAGCTTTTGACGTTTTTTTGCAATTTGAAATGTAACATGGTCTATTGTCATCATTACCTTATGAAATATTGCACGAAAGCTAAACTAGTGTGTTAGACTTCTAAGAACACTAAATAGAGCATGGCGGTCCACTTTGATGCTTTGGAATTGCTCAACTCTCTCCATAGACTAGCTTTTTATGTTTTTGTGCAATTTGAAATGTAACTTGGTCTATTGGCATCATTACCTTATGAAACATTGCACGAAAGCTAAACTAGCATGTTAGACTTCTAAGAACACAAAATAGAGTACAGCGGTCCACTTTGATCTTTGGAATTGCTTAACTCTCTCCATGGACGAGCTTTTGACGTTTTGTGCAATTTGAAACGTAACATTGTCTATTGCCATCATTGCCTTATGAAACGTGGCACGAAACCTAAACTAGCCTGTTAGAATGCTTAGGACACTAAAGAGAGTACAGCGGTCCACATTGATGCTTTGGAATTGCTTAACTCTCTCCATAGATGAGCTTCTGATGTTTTTTTGCAATTTGAAATGTAACATGGTCTATTGGCATCATTACCTTATGAAACATTGCACGAAAGCTAAACTAGCATGTTAGACTTCTAAGAACACCAGATAGAGTACAGCGGTCCAGTTTGATGCTTTGGAATTGCTCAACTCTCTCCATAGACGAGCTTTTGGCATTTTTGTGAAATTTGAAATGTAACATGGTCTATTGGCATCATTACCATATGACACATGACACGAAAGCTAAACTTGCGTGTTAGACTTCTAAGAACACTAAATAGAGTACAGCAGTCCACTTTGATGCTTTGGAATTGCTCAACTCTCTCCATAGACTAGCTTTTGACGTTTTTTTGCAATTTGAAATGTAACATGGTCTATTGTCATCATTACCTTATGAAACATTGCACGAAAGCTAAACTAGTGTGTTAGACTTCTAAGAACACTAAATAGAGCACAGCGGTCCACTTTGACGCTTTGGAATTGCTCAACTCTCTCCATAGACTAGCTTTTGATGTTTTTGTGCAATTTGAAATGTAACCTGGTCTATTGGCATCATTACCTTATGAAACATTGCACGAAAGCTAAACTAACATGTTAGACTTCTATGAACAATAAATAGAGTACAGTGGTCCACTTTGATGCTTTGGAATTGCTTAACTTTCTCCATGGACGAGCTTTTGACGTTTTGTGCAATTTGAAACCTAACATTGTCTATTGCCATCATTGCTTTATGAAACGTGGCACGAAACCTAAAATAGCCTGTTAGAATGCTTAGGACACTAAAGAGAGTACAGCGGTCCACATTGATGCTTTGGAATTGCTTAACTCTCTCCATAGATGAGCTTTTGACGTTTTTTTGCAATTTGAAATGTAACATGGTCTATTGGCATCATTACCTTATTAAACATTGCACGAAAGCTAAACTAGCATGTTAGACTTCTAATAACACTAAATAGAGTACAGCGGTCCACTTTGATGCTTTGGAATTGCTCAACTCTCTCCATAGACTAGCTTTTGGCATTGTTGTGCAATTTGAAATGTAACATGGTCTATTGGCATCATTACCTTATGACACATGACACGAAAGCTAAACTTGCGTGTTAGACTTCTAAGAACACTAAATAGAGTACAGCGGTCCACTTTGATGCTTTGGAATTGCTCAACTCTCTCCATAGACTAGCTTTTGACGTTTTTTTGCAATTTGAAATGTAACATGGTCTATTGTCATCATTACCTTATGAAACATTGCACGAAAGCTAAACTAGTGTGTTAGACTTCTAAGAACACTAAATAGAGCACGGCGGTCCACTTTGACGCTTTGGAATTGCTCAACTCTCTCCATAGACTAGCTTTTGACGTTTTGTGCAATTTGAAACGTAACATTGTCTATTGCCATCATTGCCTTATGAAACGTGGCACGAAAGCTAAACTAACATGTTAGAGTGCTTAGAACATTAAATAGAGTACAACTGTCCACTTTGATGCTTTGGAATTGCTCAAGTGTCTCCATAGACTAGCTTTTGACGATTTTTTGCAATTTGAAATGTAACATGGTCTATTGTCATCATTACCTTATGAAACATTGCACGAAAGCTAAACTAGTGTGTTAGACTTCTAAGAACACTAAATAGAGCACGGCGGTCCACTTTGACGCTTTGGAATTGCTCAACTCTCTCCATAGACTAGCTTTTGATGTTTTTGTTCAATTTGAAATGTAACCTGGTCTATTGGCATCATTACCTTATGAAACATTGTACGAAAGCTAAACTAGCATGTTAGACTTCTATGAACACTAAATATAGTACAGCGGTCCACTTTGATGCTTTGGAATTGCTTAACTCTCTCCATGGACGAGCTTTTGACGTTTTGTGCAGTTTGAAACGTAACATTGTCTATTGCCATCATTGCCTTATGAAACGTGGCACGAAACCTAAACTAGCCTGTTAGAATTCTTAGGACACTAAAGAGAGTACAGCGGTCCACATTGATGCTTTGGAATTGCTTAACTCTCTCCATAGATGAGCTTTTGACGTTTTTTTGCAATTTGGAATGTAACATGGTCTATTGGCATCATTACCTTATGAAACATTGCACGAAAGCTAAACTAGCATGTTAGACTTCTAAGAACACTAAATAGAGTACAGCGGTCCACTTTGATGCTTTGGAATTGCTCAACTCTCTCCATAGACTAGCTTTTGGCATTTTTGTGCAATTTGAAATGTAACATGGTCTATTGGCATCATTACCTTATGACACATGACACGAAAGCTAAACTTGCGTGTTAGACTTCTAAGAACACTAAAAAGAGTACAGCGGTCCACTTTGATGCTTTGGAATTGCTCAACTCTCTCCATAGACTAGCTTTTGACGTTTTTTTGCAATTTGAAATGTAACATGGTCTATTGTCATCATTACCTTATGAAACATTGCACGAAAGCTAAACTAGTGTGTTAGACTTCTAAGAACACTAAATAGAGCACGGCGGTCCACTTTGACGCTTTGGAATTGCTCAACTCTCTCCATAGACTAGCTTTTGATGTTTTTGTGCAATTTGAAATGTAACTTGGTCTATTGGCATCATTACGTTATGAAACATTGTACGAAAGCTAAACTAGCATGTTAGACTTCTATGAACACTAAATATAGTACAGCGGTCCACTTTGATGCTTTGGAATTGCTTAACTCTCTCCATGGACGAGCTTTTGACGTTTTGTGCAATTTGAAACGTAACATTGTCTATTGCCATCATTACCTTATGAAACGTTGCACGAAAGCTAAACTAACATGTTAGACTGCTTAGAATATTAAATAGAGTACAACGGTCCACTTTGATGCTTTCGAATTGCTCAACTCTCTCCATAGACTAGCTTTTGACGTTTTTGTGCAATTTGAAATGTAACATGGTCTATTGGGATCATTACCTTATGAAACATTACATGAAAGCTAAACTAGCGTGTTAGACTTCTAAGAACACTAAATAGAGTGCAACGGTCCACTCTGATGGTTTGGAATTGCTTAACACTCTCCATAGATGAGCTTTTGACGTTTTTCTGCAATTCAAAATGTAACATGGTCTATTGGCATCATTACTTTATGAAACACTGCGCAAAAGCTAAACTAGCGTGTTAGACTTCTAGGAACACTTAATAGGGTAAAGCGCTCCACTTTGATGCTTTGAAATTGCTCAACTCTCTCCGGAGATGAGGTTTTGATGTTTTTATGTAATTGGAAATGTAACATGGTCTATTGACATCATTACCTTATGAAACATTGCACAAAAGCTAAACTAGCGTGTTAGACTTCCAAGAACACTAAATAAAGTGCAACGGTCCTCTATGTTGCTTTGGAATTGCTCAACTATCTCCATAGAAGAGCTTTTGACATTTTTTTGCAATTTGAAATGTAACATGGTCTATTGGCATCATTACCTTATGAATCATTGCACGAAAGCTAAACTAGCATGTTAGACTTCTAAGAACACTAAATAGAGTACAGCGGTCCACTTTGATGCTTTGGAATTGCTCAACTCTCTCCATAGACTAGCTTTTGGCATTTTTGTGTAATTTGAAATGTAACAAGGTCTATTGGCATCATTATCTTATGAAACATGACACGAAAGCTAAACTAGCGTGTTAGACTTCTAAGAACACTAAATAGAGTACAGCGGTCCACTTTGATGCTTTGGAATTGCTAAACTCTCTCCATGGATGAGCTTTTAACATTTTGTGCAATTTGAAATGTAACATTGTCTATTGCCATCGTTGCCTTATGAAACGTGGCACGAAAGCTAAACTAGCATGCTAGAATGCTTAGAACACTAAATAGAGTACAGCGGTACACTTTGATGCTTTGGAATTGCTCAAGTCTCTCCATAGACGAGGTTTTGGTGTTTTAATGCAATGTGAAATGTAACACGATCTATTAGGATCGTTACCTTATGAAGCATTGCATGAAAGCTAAACTAGCCTGTTAGACTGCTTAGAACACTAAATAGAGCACAGCGGTCCACTTTGACGCTTTGGAATTGCTCAACTCTCTCCGTAGACTAGCTTTTGACGTTTTTGTGCAATTTGAAATGTAACATGGTCTTTTGTCATCATTACCTTATGAAACATTACGCAAAAGCTAAACTAGTGTGTTAGACTTCTGAGAACACTAAATTGAGCACGGCGGTCCACTTTGACGTTTTGGAATTGCTCAACTCTCTCCATAGACTAGCTTTTGATGTTTTTGTGCAATTTGAAATGTAACCTGGTCTATTGGCATCATTACCTTATGAATCATTGCACGAAAGCTAATCTAACATGTTAGACTTCTAAGAACACTAAATAGAGTACAGCGGTCCACTTTGATGCTTAGGAATTGCTCAACTCTCTCCATGACTAGCTTTTGGCATTTTTGTGCAATTTGAAATGTAACATGGTCTATTGGCATCATTACCTTATGAAACATTGTACGAAAGCTAAACTAGCATGTTAGACTTCTATGAACACTAAATAGAGTACAGCGGTCTACTTTGATGCTTTGAAATTGCTTAACTCTCTCCATGGATGAGCTTTTGACGTTTTGTGCAATTTGAAACGTAACATTGTCTATTGCCATCATTGCCTTATGAAACGTGGCACGAAACCTAAACTAGCCTGTTAGAATGCTTAGGACACTAAAGAGAGTACAGCGGTCCACATTGATACTTTGGAATAGCTTAACTCTCTCCATAGATGAGCTTTTGACGTTTTTTTGCAGTTTGAAATGTAACATGGTCTATTGGCATCATTACCTTATGAAACATTGCACGAAAGCTAAACTAGCATGTTAGACTTCTAAGAACACTGAATAGAGTACAGCGGTCCACTTTGATGCTTTGGAATTGCTTAACTCTCTCCATAGACGAGCTTTTGGTGTTTTAATGCAATTTGAAATGTAACATGGCCTATTAGGATCGTTACCTTATGAAGCATTGCATGAAAGCTAAACTAGCCTGTTAGACAGCTTAGAACGCTAAATAGAGCATAGCGGTCCACTTTGACGCTTTGGAATTGCTCAACTCTCTCCATAGACTAGCTTTTGATGTTTTTGTGCAATTTGAATTGTAACTTGGTCTATTGGCATCATTACCTTACGAAACATTGTACGAAAGCTAAACTAGCTTGTTAGACTTCTATGAACACTAAATAGAGTACAGCGGTCCACTTTGATGCTTTGGAATTGCTAAACTCTCTCCATGGACGAGCTTTTGACGTTTTGTGCAATTTGAAACGTAACATTGCCTATTGCCATCATTGCCTTATGAAACGTGGCATGAAAGCTAAACTAGCATGCTATAATGCTTAGGACACTAAAGAGAGTACAGCGGTCCACATTGATGCTTTGGAATTGCTCGACTCTCTCCATAGACGAGGTTTTGATGTTTTTATGCAATTTGAAATGTAACATGGTCTATTGGCATCATTACCTTATCAAACGTTGCACGAAAGCTAAACTAACATGTTAGACTGCTTAGAACATTAAATAGAGTACAACGGTCCACTTTGATGCTTTGGAATTGCTCAACTCTCTCCATAGACTAGCTTTTGACGTTTTTGTGCAATTTGAAATGTAACATGGTCTATTGGCATCATTACCTTGTGAAACATTACACGAATACTAAACTAGCGTGTTAGACTTCTAAGAACACTAAATAGAGTGCAACGGTCTACTCTAATGCTTTGGAATTGCTTAACTCTCTCCATAGATGAGCTTTTGACGTTTTTTTGCAATTTGAAATGTAACATGGTCTATTGGCATCATTACCTTATGAAACATGACACGAAAGCTAAACTAGCGTGTTAGACTTCTAAGAACACTAAATATAGTACAGCGGTCCCATTTCATGCTTTGGAATTGCAAAACTCTCTCCATGGACGAGCTTTTGACATTTTGTGCAATTTGAAATGTAACATCGTCTATTGCCATCATTGCCTTATGAAACGTGGCACGAAAGCTAAACTAGCATGTTAGACTACTTAGAACATTAAATAGAGTACAATGGTCCATTTTGATGCTTTGGAATTGCTCAACTCTCTCCATAGACTTGCTTTTGACGTTTTTGTGCAATTTGAAATGTAACATGGTCTATTGGCATCATTACCTTATGAAACTTGACACGAAAGCTAAACTTGCGTGTTAGACTTCTAAGAACACTAAATAGAGTACAGCGGTCCACTTTGATGTTTTGGAATTGCTAAACTCTCTCCATGGATGAGCTTTCGACATTTTGTGCAATTTGAAATGTAACATTGTCTATTGCCATCATTGCCTTATGAAACGTGGCACGAAAGCTAAACTAGCATGCTAGAATGCTTAGAACACTAAATAGAGTACAGCGGTACACTTTGATGCTTTGGAATTGCTCAACTCTCTCCATAGACGAGGTTTTGGTGTTTTCATGCAATTTGAAATATAACATGGTCTATTAGGATCGTTACCTTATGAAGCGTTGCATGAAAGCTAAACTAGCCTGTTAGACTGCTTAGAACACTAAATAGAGCACAACGGTCCACTTTGACGCTTTGGAATTGCTCAACTCTCTCCATAGACTAGCTTTTGATGTTTTTGTGCAATTTGAAATGTAACCTGGTCTATTGGCATCATTACCTTATGAAACATTGTACGAAAGATAAACTAGCATGTTAAACTTCTATGAACACTAAATAGAGTACAGCGGTCCACTTTGATGCTTTGGAATTGCTTAACTCTCTCCATGGACGAGCTTTTGATGTTTTGTGCAATTTGAAACGTAACATTGTCTATTGCCATCATTGCCTTATGAAACGTGGCACGAAAGCTAAACTAGCCTGTTAGAATGCTTAGGACACTAAAGAGAGTACAGCGGTACACATTGATGCTCTGGAATTGCTCGACTCTCTCCATAGACGAGGTTTTGATGTTTTTATGCAATTTCAAATGGAACATGGTCTATTGGCATCATTACCTTATGAAACGTTGCACGAAAGCTAAACTATCATGTTAGACTTGTTAGAACATTAAATAGAGTACAACGGTGCACTTTGATGCTTTGGAATTGCTCAACTCTCTCCATAGACTAGCTTTCCATGTTTTTGTGCAATTTGAAATGTAACATGGTCTATTGGGATCATTACCTTATGAAACCTTACACGAAAGCTAAACTAGCGTGTTAGACTTCTAAGAACACTAAATAGAGTGCAGCGGTCCTCTCTGATGCTTTGGAATTGCTCAACTATCTCCATAGAAGAGCTTTTGACATTTTTTTACAATTTGAAATGTAACATGGTCTATTGGCATCATTACCTTATGAAACATTGCACGAAAGCTAAACTAGCATGTTAGACTTCTAAGAACACTAAATAGAGTATAGCGGTCCACTTTGATGCTTTGGAATTGCTCAACTCTCTCTATAGACTAGCTTTTGACGTTTTTACGTAATTTGAAATATAACATGGTCTATTGCTGTCATTACCTTATGAAACATTGCACGAAAGCTAAGCTAGCATGTTTGACTTCTAAGAACACTAAATAGAGTACAACGGTCCACTTTGATGCTTTGGAATTGCTCAACTCTCTCCATAGATGAGCTTTTGACGTTCATTTGCAATTTGAAATGTAACATGGTCTATTGGTATCATTACCTTACGAAACATTGTACGAAAGATATACTAGCATGTTAAACATCTATGAACACTAAATAGAGTACAGCGGTCCACTTTGATGCTTTGGAATTGCTTAAATCTCTCCATGGACGAGCTTTTGATGTTTTGTGCAATTTGAAACGTAACATTGTCTATTGCCATCATTGCCTTATGAAACGTGGCACGAAAGCTAAACTAGTCTGTTAGAATGCTTAGGACACTAAAGAGAGTACAGCGGTACACATTGATGCTCTGGAATTGCTCGACTCTCTTCATAGACGAGGTTTTGATGTTTTTATGCAATTTCAAATGGAACATGGTCTATTGGCATCATTACCTTATGAAACGTTGCACGAAAGCTAAACTATCATGTTAGACTTGTTAGAACATTAAATAGAGTACAACGGTGCACTTTGATGCTTTGGAATTGCTCAACTCTCTCCATAGACTAGCTTTCCATGTTTTTGTGCAATTTGAAATGTAACATGGTCTATTGGGATCATTACCTTATGAAACCTTACACGAAAGCTAAACTAGCGTGTTAGACTTCTAAGAACACTAAATAGAGTGCAGCGGTCCTCTCTGATGCTTTGGAATTGCTCAACTATCTCCATAGAAGAGCTTTTGACATTTTTTTACAATTTGAAATGTAACATGGTCTATTGGCATCATTACCTTATGAAACATTGCACGAAAGCTAAACTAGCATGTTATACTTCTAAGAACACTAAATAGAGTATAGCGGTCCACTTTGATGCTTTGGAATTGCTCAACTCTCTCTATAGACTAGCTTTTGACGTTTTTACGTAATTTGAAATATAACATGGTCTATTGCTGTCATTACCTTATGAAATATTGCACGAAAGCTAAGCTAGCATGTTTGACTTCTAAGAACACTAAATAGAGTACAACGGTCCACTTTGATGCTTTGGAATTGCTCAACTCTCTCCATAGATGAGCTTTTGACGTTCATTTGCAATTTGAAATGTAACATGGTCTATTGGCATCATTACCTTATGAAACATTGCACGAAAGCTAAACTATCATGTTAGACTTCTCAGAACACTAAATAGAGTACAGCGGTCCACTTTGATGCTTTGGAATTGCTCAACTCTCTCCATGACTAGCTTTTGGCATTTTTGTGCAATTTGAAATGTAACATGGTCTATTGGCATCATTACCTTATGACACATTGCACGAAAGCTAAACTTACGTGTTAGACTTTTAAGAACACTAAATTGAGTACAGCGGTCCACTTTGATGCTTTGGAATTGCTCAACTCTCTCCATAGACTAGCTTTTGACGTTTTTTTGCAATTTGAAATGTAAATTGGTCTATTGTCATCATTACCTTATGAAACATTGCACGAAAGCTAAACTAGGATATTAGACTTCTAAGAAAACTAAATAGAGTATAGCGGTCCACTTTGATGCTTTGGAATTGCTCAACTCTCTCCATAGACTAGCTTTTGGCATTTTTGTGCAATTTGAAATGTAACATGGTCTATTGGCATCATTACCTTATGACACATGACACGAAAGCTAAACTTGCGTGTTAGACTTCTAAGAACACTAAATAGAGTACAGAAGTCCACTTTGATGCTTTGGAATTGCTCAACTCTCTCCATAGACTAGCTTTTGGCATTTTTGTGCAATTTGAAATGTAACATGGTCCATTGGCATCATTACCTTATGACACATTGCACGAAAGCTAAAATTGCGTGTTAGACTTCTAAGAACACTAAATTGAGTACAGCGGTCCACTTTGATGCTTTGGAATTGCTCAACTCTCTCCATAGATGAGCTTTTGACGTTCATTTGCAATTTGAAATGTAACATGGTCTATTGGCATCATTACCTTATGAAACATTGCACGAAAGCTAAACTATCATGTTAGACTTCTCAGAACACTAGATAGAGTACAGCGGTCCACTTTGATGCTTTGGAATTGCTCAACTCTCTCCATGGACTAGCTTTTGACGTTTTTACGTAATTTGAAATGTAACATGGTCTATTGCTGTCATTACCTTATGAAACATTGCACGAAAGCTAAGCTAGCATATTTGACTTCTAAGAACACTAAATAGAGTACAACGGTCCACTTTGATGCTTTGGAATTGGTCAACTCTCTCCATAGATAAACTTTTGACGTTCATTTGCAATTTGAAATGTAACATGGTCTATTGGCATCATTACCTTATGAAATGTTGTACGAAAGCTAAACTAGCGTGTTAGACTCCTAAGAACACTAAATAGATTACAGCGGTCCACTTTGATGCTTTGGAATTGCTAAACTCTCTCCATGGACAAGCTTTTGACATTTTGTGCACTTTCAAACGTAACATTGTCCATTACCATCATTGCCTTATGAAACGTGGCACGAAAGCTAAACTAGCCTGTTAGAATGCTTAGAACACTAAATAAAGTGCAACGGTCCACTTTGATGCTTTGTAATTGCTCAACTCTCTCCATACACTAGCTGTTGATGTTTTTGCGCAATTTGAAATGTAAGATGGTCTACTGCTGTCATTACCTTATAAAACGTTGCACGAAAGCTAAACTAGCATGTTAGACTTCTAAGAACACTAAATAGAGTACATCGGTCCACTTTGATGCTTTGGAATTACTCAACTCTCTCCATAGATGAGCTTTAGACGTTTATTTCTATTTGAAATGTAACATGGTCTATTGGCATCATTACCTTATGAAACATTGCACGAAAGCTAAACTCTCTCCATATACTAGCTTTTGACGTTTTTGCGCTATTTGAAATGTAACATTGTCTATTACTGTTATTACCTTATGAATCGTTGCACCAAAGCTAAACTAGCATGTTAGACTTCTAAGAACACTAAATAGAGTACATCGGTCCACTTTGATGCTTTGGAATTGCTCAACTCTCTCCATAGATGAGCTTTTGACGTTTATTTACAATTTGAAATGTAACATGGTCTATTGGCATCATTACTTTATGAAACATTGCACGAAAGAACTAGCGTGTTAGATTTCCAAGAACACTAAATAGCGTGCAGCGGTCCTCTCTGATGCTTTGGAATTGCTCAACTATCTCCATAGAAGAGCTTTTGACATTTTTTTGCAATTTGAAATGTAACATGGTCTATTGGCATCATCACCTTATAAAACACTGCACGAAAGCTAAACTAGCATGTTAGACTTCTAAGAACACTAAATAGAGTACGGCGGTCCACTTTGATGCTTTGGAATTGCTCAACTCTCTCCATAGATAAACTTTTGACGTTCATTTGCAATTTGAAATGTAACATGGTCTATTGGCATCATTACCTTATGAAATGTTGTACGAAAGCTAAACTAGCGTGTTAGACTCCTAAGAACACTAAATAGATTACAGCGGTCCACTTTGATGCTTTGGAATTGCTAAACTCTCTCCATGGACAAGCTTTTGACATTTTGTGCACTTTCAAACGTAACATTGTCCATTACCATCATTGCCTTATGAAACGTGGCACGAAAGCTAAACTAGCCTGTTAGAATGCTTAGAACACTAAATAAAGTGCAACGGTCCACTTTGATGCTTTGTAATTGCTCAACTCTCTCCATACACTAGCTGTTGATGTTTTTGCGCAATTTGAAATGTAAGATGGTCTACTGCTGTCATTACCTTATAAAACGTTGCACGAAAGCTAAACTAGCATGTTAGACTTCTAAGAACACTAAATAGAGTACATCGGTCCACTTTGATGCTTTGGAATTACTCAACTCTCTCCATAGATGAGCTTTAGACGTTTATTTCTATTTGAAATGTAACATGGTCTATTGGCATCATTACCTTATGAAACATTGCACGAAAGCTAAACTCTCTCCATATACTAGCTTTTGACGTTTTTGCGCTATTTGAAATGTAACATTGTCTATTACTGTTATTACCTTATGAATCGGTGCACCAAAGCTAAACTAGCATGTTAGACTTCTAAGAACACTAAATAGAGTACATCGGTCCACTTTGATGCTTTGGAATTGCTCAACTCTCTCCATAGATGAGCTTTTGACGTTTATTTACAATTTGAAATGTAACATGGTCTATTGGCATCATTACTTTATGAAACATTGCACGAAAGAACTAGCGTGATAGATTTCCAAGAACACTAAATAGCGTGCAGCGGTCCTCTCTGATGCTTTGGAATTGCTCAACTATCTCCATAGAAGAGCTTTTGACATTTTTTTGCAATTTGAAATGTAACATGGTCTATTGGCATCATTACCTTATAAAACACTGCACGAAAGCTAAACTAGCATGTTAGACTTCTAAGAACACTAAATAGAGTACGGCGGTCCACTTTGATGCTTTGGAATTGCTCAACTCTCTCCATAGACTAGCTTTTGACGTTTTTATGTAATTTGAAATGTAACATGGTCTATTGCTGTCATTACCTTATGAAACATTGCCCGAAAGCTAAGCTAGCATGTTTGACTTCTACGAACACTAAATAGAGTACAACGGCCCACTTTGATGCTTTGGAATTGCTCAACTCTCTCCATAGATGAGCTTTTGACGTTCATTTGCAATATGAAACGTAACATGGTCTATTGGCGTCATTACCTTATGAAACGTTGAACGAAAGCTAAACTAGCATGTTAGACTGTTTAGAACACTAAATAGAGTACAGCGGTCCACTTTGATGCTTTGGAATTGCTCAACTCTCTCCATAAACGACCTTTTGGTGTTTTTTTGCAATTTGAAATGTAACGTGGTCTATTGGGATCATTACCTTATGAAACGTTGCATGAAAGCTAAACTAGCCTGTTAGACTGCTTAGAACACTAAATAGAGTACAGTGGTCCACTTTGATGCTTTGTAATTGCTCAAGTCTCTCCATAGAGTAGCTTTTGACGTTTTTGCGCAATTTGAAATGTAACATGGTCTATTGTTGTCATTGCCTTATAAAACGTTGAACGAAAGCTAAATTAGCACGTTAGACTTCTAGGAACACTAAATAGAGTACATCGGTCCACATTGATGCTTAGGAATTGCTCAACTCTCTTCATAGATGACCTTTAGACGTTTATTTCTATTTGAAATGTAGCATGGTCTATTGGCAACATTACCTTATGAAACCTTGCACGAAAGCTAAACTCTCTCCATAGACTAGCTTTTGACGTTTTTACGCTATTTGAAATGTAACATTGTCTATTGTCGTCATTACCTTATGAAACGTTGCACCAAAGCTAAACTAGCATGTTAGACTTCTAAGAACACAAAATAGAGTACAGCGGTCCACTTTGATGCTTTGGAATTGCTCAACTCTCTCCATAGATGAGCTTTTGATGTTTATTTACAATTTGAAATGTAACATGGTCTATTGGCATCATTACCTTATGAAACATTGCACGAAAGCTAAACTAGCGTGTTAGACTTTCAAGAACACTAAATAGAGTGCAGCGGTCCTCTCTGATGCTTTGGAATTGCTCAACTATCTCCACAGAAGAGCTTTTGACATTTTTTTACAATTTGAAATGTAACATGGTCTATTGGCATCATTACCTTATGAAACATTGCACGAAAGCTAAACTAGCATGTTAGACTTCTAAGAACACTAAATAGAGTATAGCGGTCCACTTTGATGCTTTGGAATTGCTCAACTCTCTCTATAGACTAGCTTTTGACGTTTTTACGTAATTTGAAATGTAACATGGTCTATTGCTGTCATTACCCTATGAAACATTGCACGAAAGCTAAGCTAGCATGTTTGACTTCTAAGAACACTAAATAGAGTACAACGGTCCACTTTGATGCTTTGGAATTGCTCAACTCTCTCCAGAGAAGAGCTTTTGACGTTCATTTGCAATTTGAAATGTAACATGGTCTATTGGCATCATTACCTTATGAAACATTGCACGAAAGCTAAACTAGCATGATAGACTTCTCAAAATACTAAATAGAGTACAACGGTCCACTTTGATGCTTTGGAATTGCTCAACTCTCTCCATAGACTAGCTTTTGACTTTTTACGTAATTTGAAATGTAACATGGTCTATTGCTGTCATTTCCTTATGAAACATTGCACGAAAGCTACGCTAGCATGTTTGACTTCTAAGAACACTAAATAGAGTACAACGGTCCACTTTGATGCTTTGGAATTGGTCAACTCTCTCCATAAACGACCTTTTGGTGTTTTTATGCAATTTGAAATGTAACGTGGTCTATTGGGATCATTACCTTATGAAACGTTGCATGAAAGCTAAACTAGCCTGTTAGACTGCCTAGAACACTAAATAGAGTACAGTGGTCCACTTTGATGCTTTGTAATTGCTCAAGTCTCTCCATAGAGTAGCTTTTGACATTTTTGCGCAATTTGAATTGTAACATGGTCTATTGTTGTCATTGCCTTATAAAACGTTGCACGAAAGCTAAACTAGCATGTTAGACTTCTAAGAACACTAAATAGAGTACATCGGTCCACATTGATGCTTTCGAATTGCTCAACTCTCTCCATAGATGACCTCTAGACGTTTATTTCTATTTGAAATGTAGTATGGTCTATTGGCATCATTACCTTATGAAACCTTGCATGAAAGCTAAACTCTCTCCATAGACTAGCTTTTGACGTTTTTACGCTATTTGAAATGTAACATTGTCCATTGTCATCATTACCTTATGAAACGTTGCACCAAAGCTAAACTAGCATGTTAGACTTCTAAGAACACTAAATAGAGTACAGCGGTCCACTTTGATGCTTTAGAATTGCTCAACTCTCTTCATAGATGAGCTTTTGACGTTTATTTACAATTTGAAATGTAACATGGTCTATTGGCATCATTACTTTATGAAACATTGCACGAAAGAACTAGCGTGTTAGATTTCCAAGAACACTAAATAGCGTGCAGCGGTCCTCTCTGATGCTTCGGAATTGCTCAACTATCTCCATAGAAGAGCTTTTGACATTTTTTTGCAATTTGAAATGTAACATGGTCTATTGGCATCATTACCTTATGAAACACTGCACGAAAGCTAAACTAGCATGTTAGACTTCTAAGAACACTAAACAGAGTACGGCGGTCCACTTTGATGCTTTGGAATTGCTCAACTCTCTCCATAGACTAGCTTTTGACGTTTTTATGTAATTTGAAATGTAACATGGTCTATTGCTGTCATTACCTTATGAAACATTGCACGAAAGCTAAGCTAGCATGTTTGACTTCTAAGAACACTAAATAGAGTACAACGGCCCACTTTGATGCTTTGGAATTGCTCAACTCTCTCCAGAGATGAGCTTTTGACGTTCATTTGCAATATGAAACGTAACATGGTCTATTGGCGTCATTACCTTATGAAACGTTGAACGAAAGCTAAACTAGCATGTTAGACTGTTTAGAACACTAAATTGAGTACAGCGGTCCACTTTGATGCTTTGGAATTGCTCAACTCTCTCCATAAACGACCTTTTGGTGTTTTTTTGCAATTTGAAATGTAACGTGGTCTATTGGGATCATTACCTTATGAAACGTTGCATGAAAGCTAAACTAGCCTGTTAGACTGCTTAGAACACTAAATAGAGTACAGTGGTCCACTTTGATGCTTTGTAATTGCTCAAGTCTCTCCATAGAGTAGCTTTTGACGTTTTTGCGCAATTTGAAATGTAACATGGTCTATTGTTGTCATTGCCTTATAAAACGTTGAACGAAAGCTAAACTAGCACGTTAGACTTCTAGGAACACTAAATAGAGTACATCGGTCCACATTGATGCTTTGGAATTGCTCAACTCTCTTCATAGATGACCTTTAGACGTTTATTTCTATTTGAAATGTAGCATGGTCTATTGGCAACATTACCTTATGAAACCTTGCACGAAAGCTAAACTCTCTCCATAGACTTGCTTTTGACGTTTTTACGCTATTTGAAATGTAACATTTTCTATTGTCGTCATTACCTTATGAAACGTTGCACCAAAGCTAAACTAGCATGTTAGACTTCTAAGAACACAAAATAGAATACAGCGGTCCACTTTGATGCTTTGGAATTGCTCAACTCTCTCCATAGATGAGCTTTTGATGTTTATTTACAATTTGAAATGTAACATGGTCTATTGGCATCATTACCTTATGAAACATTGCACGAAAGCTAAACTAGCGTGTTAGACTTCCAAGAACACTAAATAGAGTGCAGCGGTCCTCTCTGATGCTTTGGAATTGCTCAACTATCTCCATAGAAGAGCTTTTGACATTTTTTTACAATTTGAAATGTAACATGGTCTATTGGCATCATTACCTTATGAAACATTGCACGAAAGCTAAACTAGCATGTTAGACTTCTAAGAACACTAAATAGAGTATAGCGGTCCACTTTGATGCTTTGGAATTGCTCAACTCTCTCTATAGACTAGCTTTTGACGTTTTTACGTAATTTGAAATGTAACATGATCTATTGCTGTCATTACCCTATGAAACATTGCACGAAAGCTAAGCTAGCATGTTTGACTTCTAAGAACACTAAATAGAGTACAACGGTCCACTTTGATGCTTTGGAATTGCTCAACTCTCTCCAGAGATGAGCTTTTGACGTTCATTTGGAATTTGAAATGTAACATGGTCTATTGGCATCATTACCTTATGAAACATTGCACGAAAGCTAAACTAGCATGTTAGACTTCTCAAAATACTAAATAGAGTACAACGGTCCACTTTGATGCTTTGGAATTGCTCAACTCTCTCCATAGACTAGCTTTTGACTTTTTACGTAATTTGAAATGTAACATGGTCTATTGCTGTCATTTCCTTATGAAACATTGCACGAAAGCTACGCTAGCATGTTTGATTCTAAGAACACTAAATAGAGTACAACGGTCCACTTTGATGCTTTGGAATTGGTCAACTCTCTCCATAAACGACCTTTTGGTGTTTTTATGCAATTTGAAATGTAACGTGGTCTATTGGGATCATTACCTTATGAAACGTTGCATGAAAGCTAAACTAGCCTGTTAGACTGCCTAGAACACTAAATAGAGTACAGTGGTCCACTTTGATGCTTTGTAATTGCTCAAGTCTCTCCATAGAGTAGCTTTTGACGTTTTTGCGCAATTTGAAATGTAACATGGTCTATTGTTGTCATTGCCTTATAAAACGTTGCACGAAAGCTAAACTAGCATGTTAGACTTCTAAGAACACTAAATAGAGTACATCGGTCCACATTGATGCTTTCGAATTGCTCAACTCTCTCCATAGATGACCTCTAGACGTTTATTTCTATTTGAAATGTAGTATGGTCTATTGGCATCATTACCTTATGAAACCTTGCATGAAAGCTAAACTCTCTCCATAGACTAGCTTTTGACGTTTTTACGCTATTTGAAATGTAACATTGTGTATTGTCATCATTACCTTATGAAACGTTGCACCAAAGCTAAACTAGCATGTTAGACTTCTAAGAACACTAAATAGAGTACAGCGGTCCACTTTGATGCTTTAGAATTGCTCAACTCTCTCCATAGATGAGCTTTTGACGTTTATTTACAATTTGAAATGTAACATGGTCTATTGGCATCATTACCTTATGAAACATTGCACGAAAGCTAAACTAGCGTGTTAGACTTCCAAGAACACTAAATAGAGTGCAGCGGTCCTCTCTGATGCTTTGGAATTGCTCAACTATATCCATAGAAGAGCATTTGACATTTTTTTACAATTTGAAATGTAACATGGTCTATTGGCATCATTACCTTATGAAACATTGCACGAAAGCTAAACTAGCGTGTTAGACTTCCAAGAACACTAAATAGAGTGCAGCGGTCCTCTCTGATGCTTTGGAATTGCTCAACTATCTCCATAGAAGAGCTTTTGACATTTTTTTACAATTTGAAATGTAACATGGTCTATTGGCATCATTACCTTATGAAACATTGCACGAAAGCTAAACTAGCATGTTAGACTTCTAAGAACACTAAATAGAGTATAGCGGTCCACTTTGATGCTTTGGAATTGCTCAACTCTCTCTATAGACTAGCTTTTGATGTTTTTACGTAATTTGAAATGTAACATGGTCTATTGCTGTCATTACCCTATGAAACATTGCACGAAAGCTAAGCTAGCATGTTTGACTTCTAAGAACACTAAATAGAGTACAACGGTCCACTTTGATGCTTTGGAATTGCTCAACTCTCTCCAGAGATGAGCTTTTGACGTTCATTTGCAATTTGAAATGTAACATGGTCTATTGGCATCATTACCTTATGAAACATTGCACGAAAGCTAAACTAGCATGTTAGACTTCTCAAAATACTAAATAGAGTACAACGGTCCACTTTGATGCTTTGGAATTGCTCAACTCTCTCCATAGACTAGCTTTTGACTTTTTACGTAATTTGAAATGTAACATGGTCTATTGCTGTCATTTCCTTATGAAACATTGCACGAAAGCTACGCTAGCATGTTTGACTTCTAAGAACACTAAATAGAGTACAACGGTCCACTTTGATGCTTTGGAATTGGTCAACTCTCTCCATAAACGACCTTTTGGTGTTTTTATGCAATTTGAAATGTAACGTGGTCTATTGGGATCATTACCTTATGAAACGTTGCATGAAAGCTAAACTAGCCTGTTAGACTGCCTAGAACACTAAATAGAGTACAGTAGTCCACTTTGATGCTTTGTAATTGCTCAAGTCTCTCCATAGAGTAGCTTTTGACGTTTTTGCGCAATTTGAAATGTAACATGGTCTATTGTTGTCATTGCCTTATAAAACGTTGCACGAAAGCTAAACTAGCATGTTAGACTTCTAAGAACACTAAATAGAGTACATCGGTCCACATTGATGCTTTCGAATTGCTCAACTCTCTCCATAGATGACCTCTAGACGTTTATTTCTATTTGAAATGTAGTATGGTCTATTGGCATCATTACCTTATGAAACCTTGCATGAAAGCTAAACTCTCTCCATAGAATAGCTTTTGACGTTTTTACGCTATTTGAAATGTAACATTGTCTATTGTCATCATTACCTTATGAAACGTTGCACCAAAGCTAAACTAGCATGTTAGACTTCTAAGAACACTAAATAGAGTACAGCGGTCCACTTTGATGCTTTGGAATTGCTCAACTCGCTCCATAGATGAGCTTTTGACGTTTATTTACAATTTGAAATGTAACATAGTCTATTGGCATCATTACCTTATGAAACATTGCACGAAAGCTAAACTAGCGTGTTAGACTTCCAAGAACACTAAATAGAGTGCAGCGGTCCTCTCTGATGCTTTGGAATTGCTCAACTATATCCATAGAAGAGCATTTGACATTTTTTTACAATTTGAAATGTAACATGGTCTATTGGCATCATTACCTTATGAAACATTGCACGAAAGCTAAACTAGCGTGTTAGACTTCCAAGAACACTAAATAGAGTGCAGCGGTCCTCTCTGATGCTTTGGAATTGCTCAACTATCTCCATGGAAGAGCTTTTGACATTTTTTTACAATTTGAAATGTAACATGGTCTATTGGCATCATTACCTTATGAAACATTGCACGAAAGCTAAACTAGCATGTTAGACTTCTAAGAACACTAAATAGAGTATAGCGGTCCACTTTGATGCTTTGGAATTGCTCAACTCTCTCTATAGACTAGCTTTTGACGTTTTTACGTAATTTGAAATGTAACATGGTCTATTGCTGTCATTACCCTATGAAACATTGCACGAAAGCTAAGCTAGCATGTTTGACTTCTAAGAACACTAAATAGAGTACAACGGTCCACTTTGATGCTTTGGAATTGCTCAACTCTCTCCAGAGATGAGCTTTTGACGTTCATTTGCAATTTGAAATGTAACATGGTCTATTGGCATCATTACCTTATGAAACATTGCACGAAAGCTAAACTAGCATGTCAGACTTCTCAGAATACTAAATAGAGTACAGCGGTCCACTTTGATGCTTTGGAATTGCTCAACTCTCTCCATAGACTAGCTTTTGACTTTTTACGTAATTTGAAATGTAACATGATCTATTGCTGTCATTTCCTTACGAAACATTGCACGAAAGCTACGCTAGCATGTTTGACTTCTAAGAACACTAAATAGAGTACAACGGTCCACTTTGATGCTTTGGAATTGGCCAACTCTCTCCATAGATGAGCTTTTGACGTTCATTTGCAATTTGAAACGTAACATGGTCTATTGGCGTCATTACCTTATGAAACGTTGAACGAAAACTAAACTAGAATGTTAGACTGTTTAGAACACTAAATAGAGTAGAGCGGTCCACTTTGATGCTTTGGAATTGCTCAACTCTCTCCATAAATGACCTTTTGGTGTTTTTATGCAATTTGAAATGTAACGTGGTCTATTGGGATCATTACCTTATGAAACGTTGCATGAAAGCTAAACTAGCCAGTTAGACTGCCTAGAACACTAAATAGAGTACAGTGGTCCACTTTGATGCTTTGTAATTGCTCAAGTCTCTCCATAGAGTAGCTTTTGACGTTTTTGCGCAATTTGAAATGTAACATGGTCTATTGTTGTCATTGCCTTATAAAACGTTGCACGAAAGCTAAACTAGCATGTTAGACTTCTAAGAACACTAAATAGAGTACATCGGTCCACATTGATGCTTTGGAATTGCTCAACTCTCTCCATAGATGACCTCTAGACGTTTATTTCTATTTGAAATGTAGTATGGTCTATTGGCATCATTACCTTATGAAACCTTGCATGAAAGCTAAACTCTCTCCATAGACTAGCTTTTGACGTTTTTACGCTATTTGAAATGTAACATTGTCTATTGTCATCATTACCTTATGAAACGTTGCACCAAAGCTAAACTAGCATGTTAGACTTCTAAGAACACTAAATAGAGTACAGCGGTCCACTTTGATGCTTTGGAATTGCTCAACTCTCTCCATAGATGAGCTTTTGACGTTTATTTACAATTTGAAATGTAACATGGTCTATTGGCATCATTACCTTATGAAACATTGCACGAAAGCTAAACTAGCGTGTTAGACTTCCAAGAACACTAAATAGAGTGCAGCGGTCCTCTCTGATGCTTTGGAATTGCTCAACTATATCCATAGAAGAGCATTTGACATTTTTTTACAATTTGAAATGTAACATGGTCTATTGGCATCATTACCTTATGAAACATTGCACGAAAGCTAAACTAGCATGTCAGACTTCTAAGAACACTAAATAGAGTATAGCGGTCCACTTTGATGCTTTGGAATTGCTCAACTCTCTCTATAGACTAGCTTTTGACGTTTTTACGTAATTTGAAATGTACCATGATCTATTGCTGTCATTACCTTATGAAACGTTGCACGAAAGCTAAGCTAGCATGTTAGACTTCTAAGAACACTAAATAGAGTACAAAGGTCCACTTTGATGCTTTGGAATTGCTCAACTCTCTCCATAAATGAGCTTTTGACGTTCATTTGCAATTTGAAATGTAACATGGTCTATTGGGATTATTACCTTATGAAACATTGCACGATAGCTAGACTATCGTGTTAGACTTCTAAGAACACTAAAAAGAGTACAGCGGTCCACTTTGATGCTTTGGAATTGCTAAACTCTTTCCATTGACAAGCTTTTGACATTTTGTGCAATTTGAAACATAACATTGTCTATTGCCATCATTGCCTTTTAAAACATCGCATGAAAGCTAAACTAGCCTGCTAGAATGCTTAGAACACTAAATAGAGTACAGCGGTCCACTTTGATGCCTTGGAATTGCTCAACTTTCTCCATAGACAAGGTTTTGGTGTTTTAATGCATTTTGAAATGTAACATGGTCTATTGGGATCATTACCTTATGAAACGTTGCATGAAAGCTAAACTAGCCTGTTAGACTGCTTAGAACACTAAATAGATACAGCGGTCCACTTTGATGCTTTGGAATTGCTCAACTCTCTCCATAGACTAGCTTTTGACGTTTTTATGCAATTTGAAATGTAACATGGTCTATTGGCATCATTACCTTATGAAATATTGTACGAAAGCTAAACTAGCGTGTTAGACTTCTAAGAAAACTAAATAGAGTACAGTGGTCCAGTTTGATGCTTTGGAATTGCTCAACTCTCTCTATAGGCTAGCTTTTGACGTTTTTGCGCAATTTGAAATGTAACATGGTCTATTGTTGTCATTGCCTTATGAAACGTTTCAAGAAAGCTAAGCTAGCATGTTAGACTTCTAAGAACACTAAATAGAGTACAGCAGTCCACTTTGATGCTTTAGAATTGCTCAACTCTCTCCATAGATGAGCTTTTGACGTTCATTTGCAATTTGAAATGTAACATGGTCTATTGGCATCATTACCTTATGAAACGCTGCACGAAAGCTAAACTAGCCTTTTAGACTGCTTAGAACACTAAATAGAGTACAGCGTTCCACTTTGATGCTTTGGAATTGCTCAACTCTCTCCATAGACTAGCTTTTCACGTTTTTATGTAATTTGAAATGTAACATGGTCTATTGGCATCATTACCTTATGAAACACCGCACGAAAGCTAAACTAGCATGTTAGACTGCTTAGAACATTAAAGAGAGTACAATGGCCGACTTTGATGCTTTGGAATTGCTCAACTCTCTCCATAGACTAGCTTTTGACGTTTTTGCGTAATTTCAAATGTAACATGGTCTATTGCTGGCATTACCTTATGAAACGTTGCGCGAAAGCTTAGCTAGCATGTTAGACTTCTAAGAACACTAAATAGAGTAAAGCGGTCCACCTTGATGCTTTGGAATTGCTCAACTCTCTCCATAGATGAGCTTTTCATGTTCATTTGCAATTTGAAATGTAACATGGTCCATTGGCATCATTACCTTACGAAACTTTGCACGACAGCTAAACTAGCGTGTTAGACTTCCAAGAACACTAAATAGAGTGCGGCGGTCCTCTCTGATGCTTTGGAATTGCTCAACTATCTCCATGGAAGAGCTTTTCACATTTTTTTGCAATTTGAAATGTAACATGTTCTATTGGCATCATTACCTTATGAAACACTGCACGAAAGCTAAATTAGCATGTTAGACTGCTTAGAACATTAAAGAGAGTACAACGGCCGACTTTGATGCTTTGGAATTGCTCAACTCTCTCCATACTAGCTTTTGACGTTTTTGCGTAATTTCAAATGTAACATGGTCTATTGCAGCCATTACCTTATGAAACGTTGCACGAAAGCTAAGCTAGCATGTTAGACTTCTAAGAACACTAAATAGAGTACAACGGTCCACTTTGACGCTTTGGAATTGCTCAACTCTCTCCATAAATGAGCTTTTGACGTTCATTTGCAATTTGAAATGTAACATGGTATATTGGCATCATTACCTTATGAAACATTGCACGACAGCTAGACTAGCGTGTTAGACTTCTAAGAACACTAAATAGAGTACAGCGGTCCACTTTGATGCTTTGGAATTGCTAAACTCTCTCCATGGACGAGCTTTTGACATTTTGTGCAATTTGAAACATAACATTGTCTATTGCCATCATTGCCTTATAAAACATCGCATGAAAGCTAAACTAGCCTGCTAGAATGCTTAGAACACTAAATAGAGTACAGTGGTCCACTTTGATGCCTTGGAATTGCTCAACTTTCTCCATAGACAAGGTTTTGGTGTTTTAATGCATTTTGAAATGTAACATGGTCTATTGGGATCATTACCTTATGAAACGTTGCATGAAAGCTAAACTAGCCTGTTAGACTGCTTAGAACACTAAATAGATACAGCGGTCCACTTTGATGCTTTGGAATTGCTCAACTCTCTCCATAGACTAGCTTTTGACGTTTTTATGCAATTTGAAATGTAACATGGTCTATTGACATCATTACCTTATGAAATATTGTACGAAAGCTAAACTAGCGTGTTAGACTTCTAAGAAAACTAAATAGAGTACAGTGGTCCAGTTTGATGCTTTGGAATTGCTCAACTCTCTCTATAGGCTAGCTTTTGACGTTTTTGCGCAATTTGAAATGTAACATGGTCTATTGTTGTCATTGCCTTATGAAACGTTTCAAGAAAGCTAAGCTAGCATGTTAGACTTCTAAGAACACTAAATAGAGTACAGCAGTCCACTTTGATGCTTTAGAATTGCTCAACTCTCTCCATAGATGAGCTTTTGACGTTCATTTGCAATTTGAAATGTAACATGGTCTATTGGCATCATTACCTTATGAAACGCTGCACGAAAGCTAAACTAGCCTTTTAGACTGCTTAGAACACTAAATAGAGTACAGCGTTCCACTTTGATGCTTTGGAATTGCTCAACTCTCTCCATAGACTAGCTTTTCACGTTTTTATGTAATTTGAAATGTAACATGGTCTATTGGCATCATTACCTTATGAAACACCGCACGAAAGCTAAACTAGCATGTTAGACTGCTTAGAACAATAAAGAGAGTACAATGGCCGACTTTGATGCTTTGGAATTGCTCAACTCTCTCCATAGACTAGCTTTTGACGTTTTTGCGTAATTTCAAATGTAACATGGTCTATTGCTGGCATTACCTTATGAAACGTTGCGCGAAAGCTTAGCTAGCATGTTAGACTTCTAAGAACACTAAATAGAGTAAAGCGGTCCACCTTGATGCTTTGGAATTGCTCAACTCTCTCCATAGATGAGCTTTTCATGTTCATTTGCAATTTGAAATGTAACATGGTCCATTGGCATCATTACCTTACGAAACTTTGCACGACAGCTAAACTAGCGTGTTAGACTTCCAAGAACACTAAATAGAGTGCGGCGGTCCTCTCTGATGCTTTGGAATTGCTCAACTATCTCCATGGAAGAGCTTTTCACATTTTTTTGCAATTTGAAATGTAAAATGTTCTATTGGCATCATTACCTTATGAAACACTGCACGAAAGCTAAATTAGCATGTTAGACTGCTTAGAACATTAAAGAGAGTACAACGGCCGACTTTGATGCTTTGGAATTGCTCAACTCTCTCCATACTGGCTTTTGACGTTTTTGCGTAATTTCAAATGTAACATGGTCTATTGCAGCCACTACCTTATGAAACGTTGCAGGAAAGCTAAGCTAGCATGTTAGACTTCTAAGAACACTAAATAGAGTACAACGGTCCACTTTGACGCTTTGGAATTGCTCAACTCTCTCCATAAATGAGCTTTTGACGTTCATTTGCAATTTGAAATGTAACATGGTATATTGGCATCATTACCTTATGAAACATTGCACGACAGCTAGACTAGCGTGTTAGACTTCTAAGAACACTAAATAGAGTACAGCGGTCCACTTTGATGCTTTGGAATTGCTAAACTCTCTCCATGGACGAGCTTTTGACATTTTGTGCAATTTGAAACATAACATTGTCTATTGCCATCATTGCCTTATAAAACATCGCATGAAAGCTAAACTAGCCTGCTAGAATGCTTAGAACACTAAATAGAGTACAGTGGTCCACTTTGATGCCTTGGAATTGCTCAACTTTCTCCATAGACAAGGTTTTGGTGTTTTAATGCATTTTGAAATGTAACATGGTCTATTGGGATCATTACCTTATGAAACGTTGCATGAAAGCTAAACTAGCCTGTTAGACTGCTTAGAACACTAAATAGAGTACAACGGTCCACTTTGATGCTTTGGAATTGCTCAACTCTCTCCATAGACTAGCTTTTGACGTTTTTATGCAATTTGAAATGTAACATGGTCTATTGGCATCATTACCTTATGAAACATTGTACGAAAGCTAAACTAGCGTGTTAGTCTTCTAAGAACACTAAATAGAGTACAGCGGTCCACTTTCATGCTTTGGAATTGCTCAACTCTCTCCATAGACTAGCTTTTCACGTTTTATGTAATTTGAAATGTAACATGGTCTATTGGCATCATTACCTTATGAAACATCGCACGAAAGCTAAACTAGCATGTTAGACTGCTTAGAACATTAAAGAGAGTACAATGGCTGACTTTGATGCTTTGAAATTGCTCAACTCTCTCCATAGACTAGCTTTTGACGTTTTTGCGTAATTTCAAATGTAACATGGTCTATTGCTGGCATTAGCTTATGAAACGTTGCGTGAAAGCTAATCTAGCATGGTAGACTTCTAAGAACACTAAATAGAGTACGGCGGTCCACTTTGATGCTTTGGAATTGCTCAACTCTCTCCATAGACGAGCTTTTGACGTTTTTGCGTAATTTGAAATGTAACATGGTCTATTGGCATCATTACTTTATCAAACATTGCACGAAACTTTAACTAGCCTGTTAGACTGCTTAGGACACTAAATAGAGTACAATGGTCCACTTTGATGCTTTGGAATTGCTAAAGTCTCCACATAGACAAGCTTTTGATGTTTTTATGAAATTTGAAATATAACATGGTCTATTGGCATCATTACCTTATGAAACGTTGCACGAAAGGTAAACTAGCATGTTAGACTGCTTAGAACACTAACTAGAGTACAGCGGTCCACTTTGATGCCTTGGAATTGCTCAACTGTCTCCATAGACTAGCTTTTGACGTTTTTGCGTAATTTGAAATGCAACATGGTCTATTGGTATCATTACCTTATGAAACGTTGCACGAAAGCTAAACTAGCATGTTAGACTTCAAAGAACACTAAATAGAGTACAACATTCCACTTTGATGCTTTGGAATTGCTCAACTCTCTCCATAGATGAGCTTTTGACGTTTGTTTGCAATTTGAAATGTAACAAGGTCTATTGGCATCATTACCTTATGAAACATTGCACGAAAGCTAAACTAGCGCGTTAGACTTCTAAGAACACTAAATAGAGTGTAGCGGTCGACTCTGATGCTTTGGAATTGCTCAACTATCTACATAGAAGAGCTTTTGACGTTTTTGTGCAATTTGAAACGTTGCAAGGTCAATTGGCATCATTACCTTATGAAACGTTGCACGAAAGCTAAAATAGCCTGTTACACATCTAAGAACACTAAATAGGGTTCAGCGGTCCACTTTGATGCTTTGGAATTGCTCAACTCTATCCATGGACGAGCTTTTGAAGTTTTTATGCAATTTGAAATGTAACTTGGTCTATTGGGATCATTATCTTATGAAACGTTGCACGAAAGCTAAACTAGCATGTTAGACTACTTAGAACATTAAATAGAGTACAGGGGTCCACTTTGATGCTTTGGAATTGCTCAACTCTCTCCATAAACTAGCTTTTGACGTTTTTGTGCAATTTGAAATGTACCGTGATCTATTGCTGTCATTACCTTATGAAACGTTGCACGAAAGCTAAGCTAGCATGTTAGACTTCTAAGAACACTAAATAGAGTACAAAGGTCCACTTTGATGCTTTGGAATTGCTCAACTCTCTCCATAAATGAGCTTTTGACGTTCATTTGCAATTTGAAATGTAACATGGTCTATTGGGATTATTACCTTATGAAACATTGCACGACAGCTAGACTATCGTGTTAGACTTCTAAGAACACTAAAAAGAGTACAGCGGTCCACTTTGATGCTTTGGAATTGCTAAACTCTCTCCATGGACGAGCTTTTGACATTTTGTGCAATTTGAAACATAACATTGTCTATTGCCATCATTGCCTTTTAAAACATCGCATGAAAGCTAAACTAGCCTGCTAGAATGCTTAGAACACTAAATAGAGTACAGCGGTCCACTTTGATGCCTTGGAATTGCTCAACTTTCTCCATAGACAAGGTTTTGGTGTTTTAATGCATTTTGAAATGTAACATGGTCTATTGGGATCATTACCTTATGAAACGTTGCATGAAAGCTAAACTAGCCTGTTAGACTGCTTAGAACACTAAATAGAGTACAGCGGTCCACTTTGACGCTTTGGAATTGCTCAACTCTCTCCATAGACTAGCTTTTGACGTTTTTATGCAATTTGAAATGTAACATGATCTATTGGCATCATTACCTTATGAAATATTGTACGAAAGCTAAACTAGCGTGTTAGACTTCTAAGAAAACTAAATAGAGTACAGTGGTCCAGTTTGATGCTTTGGAATTGCTCAACTCTCTCTATAGGCTAGCTTTTGACGTTTTTGCGCAATTTGAAATGTAACATGGTCTATTGTTGTCATTGCCTTATGAAACGTTGCACGAAAGCTAAGCTAGCATGTTAGACTTCTAAGAACACTAAATAGAGTACAGCAGTCCACTTTGATGCTTTAGAATTGCTCAACTCTCTCCATAGATGAGCTTTTGACGTTCATTTGCAATTTGAAATGTAACATGGTCTATTGGCATCACTACCTTATGAAACGCTGCACGAAAGCTAAACTAGCCTTTTAGATTGCTTAGAACACTAAATAGAGTACAGCGGTCCACTTTGATGCTTTGAAATTGCTCAACTCTCTCCATAGACTAGCTTTTCACGTTTTTATGTAATTTGAAATGTAACATGGTCTATTGGCATCATTACCTTATGAAACACCGCACGAAAGCTAAACTAGCATGTTAGACTACTTAGAACATTAAAGAGAGTACAATGGCCGACTTTGATGCTTTGGAATTGCTCAACTCTCTCCATAGACTAGCTTTTGACGTTTTTGCGTAATTTCAAATGTAACATGGTCTATTGCTGGCATTACCTTATGAAACGTTGCGCGAAAGCTTAGCTAGCATGTTAGACTTCTAAGAACACTAAATAGAGTAAAGCGGTCCACCTTGATGATTTGGAATTGCTCAACTCTCTCCATAGATGAGCTTTTCATGTTCATTTGCAATTTGAAATGTAACATGGTCCATTGGCATCATTACCTTACGAAACTTTGCACGACAGCTAAACTAGCGTGTTAGACTTCCAAGAACACTAAATAGAGTGCGGCGGTCCTCTCTGATGCTTTGGAATTGCTCAACTATCTCCATAGAAGAGCTTTTCACATTTTTTTGCAATTTGAAATGTAACATGTTCTATTGGCATCATTACCTTATGAAACACTGCACGAAAGCTAAATTAGCATGTTAGACTGCTTAGAACATTAAAGAGAGTACAACGGCCGACTTTGATGCTTTGGAATTGCTCAACTCTCTCCATACTAGCTTTTGACGTTTTTGCGTAATTTCAAATGTAACATGGTCTATTGTAGGCATTACCTTATGAAACGTTGCACGAAAGCTAAGCTAGCATGTTAGACTTCTAAGAACACTAAATAGAGTACAACGGTCCACTTTGACGCTTTGGAATTGCTCAACTCTCTCCATAAATGAGCTTTTGACGTTCATTTGCAATTTGAAATGTAACATGGTATATTGGCATCATTACCTTATGAAACATTGCACGACAGCTAGACTAGCGTGTTAGACTTCTAAGAACACTAAATAGAGTACAGCGGTCCACTTTGATGCTTTGGAATTGCTAAACTCTCTCCATGGATGAGCTTTTGACATTTTGTGCAATTTGAAACATAACATTGTCTATTGCCATCATTGCCTTATAAAACATCGCATGAAAGCTAAACTAGCCTGCTAGAATGCTTAGAACACTAAATAGAGTACAGCGGTCCACTTTGATACCTTGGAATTGCTCAACTTTCTCCATAGACAAGGTTTTGGTGTTTTTATGCATTTTGAAATGTAACATGGTCTATTGGGATCATTACCTTATGAAACGTTGCATGAAAGCTAAACTAGCCTGTTAGACTGCATAGAACACTAAATAGAGTACAACGGTACACTTTGATGCTTTGGAATTGCTAAACTCTCTCCATAGACTAGCTTTTGACGTTTTTATGCAATTTGAAATGTAACATGGTCTATTGGCATCATTACCTTATGAAACATTGTACGAAAGCTAAACTAGCGTGTTAGACTTCTAAGAACACTAAATAGAGTACAGCGGTCCACTTTCATGCTTTGGAATTGCTCAACTCTCTCCATAGACTAGCTTTTCACGTTTTATGTAATTTGAAATGTAACATGGTCTATTGGCATCATTACCTTATGAAACATCGCACGAAAGCTAAACTAGCATGTTAGACTGCTTAGAACATTAAAGAGAGTACAATGGCTGACTTTGATGCTTTGAAATTGCTCAACTCTCTCCATAGACTAGCTTTTGACGTTTTTGCGTAATTTCAAATGTAACATGGTCTATTGCTGGCATTAGCTTATGAAACGTTGCGTGAAAGCTTAGCTAGCATGTTAGACTTCTACGAACACTAAATAGAGTACAGCGGTCCACCTTGATGCTTTGGAATTGCTCAACTCTCTCCATAGATGAGCTTTTCATGTTCATTTGCAATTTGAAATGTAACATGGTCCATTGGCATCATTACCTTACGAAACTTTGCACTACAGCTAAACTAGCGTGTTAGACTTCCAAGAACACTAAATAGAGTGCAGCGGTCCTCTCTGATGCTTTGGAATTGCTCAACTATCTCCATAGAAGAGCTTTTGACATTTTTTTGCAATTTGAAATGTAACAAGTTCTATTGGCATCATTACCTTATAAAACACTGCACGAAAGCTAAACTAGCATGTTAGACTGCTTAGAACATTAAATAGAGTACAACGGCCGACTTTGATGCTTTGGAATTGCTCAACTCTCTCCATAGACTAGCTTTTGACGTTTTTGCGTAATTTGAAATGTAACATGGTCTATTGTTGTCATTACCTTATGAAACGTTGCACGAAAGCTAAGCTAGCATGTTAGACTTGTAAGAACACTAAATAGAGTACAACAGTCCACTTTGATGCTTTGGAATTGCTCAACTCTCTCCATAGATGAGCTTTAGACATTCATTTGTAATTTGAAATGTAACATTGTCTTTTGGGATCATTACCTTATGCAACGTTGCATGAAAGCTAAACTAGCCTGTGAGACTGCTTAGAACACTAAATAGAGTACATCGGTCCACTTTGATGCTTTGGAATTGCTCAACTCTCTCCATGGACTAGCTTTTGACGTTTTTATGCAATTTGAAATGTAACATGGTCTATTGGCATCATTACCTTATGAAACATTGTACGAGAGCTAAACTAGCGTGTTAGACTCCTAAGAACACTAAATAGAGTACAGCGGTCCACTTTGATGCTTTGGAATTGCTAAACTCTCTCCATAGACTAGCTTTTGACGTTTTTATGCAATTTGAAATGTAACATGGTCTATTGGCATCATTACCTTATGAAACATTGTACGAGAGCTAAACTAGCGTGTTAGACTCCTAAGAACACTAAATAGAGTACAGCGGTCCACTTTGATGCTTTGGAATTGCTAAACTCTCTCCATGGACAAGCTTTTGACATTTTGTGCACTTTCAAACGTAACATTCTCCATTGCCATCATTGCCTTATGAAACGTGGCACGAAAGCTAAACTAGCCCGTTAGAATGCTTAGAACACTAAATAAAGTGCAACGGTCCACTTTGATGCTTTGGAATTACTCGACTCTCTCCATCGACAAATTTTTGATGTTTTTATGCAATTTGAAATGTAACGTGGTCTATTGGGATCATTACCTTATGAAAAGTTGGATGAAAGCTAAACTAGCCTGTTAGACAGCTTAGAAGACTGAATAGAGTACAACGGTCCATTTTGATGCTTTGGAATTACTCGACTCTCTCCATCGACGAAGTTTTGATATTTTTATGCAATTTGAAATGTAACATGGTCTATTGGCATCATTACCATATGAAACGTTGCACGAAATCTAAACAAGCATGTTACACGCCTTAGAACACTAAATAGTGTACAACGGTCCACTTTGATGCTTTGGAATTGCTCAACTCTCTACATAGACTAGCTTTTGACGTTTTTGCACAATTTGAAATGTAACATGGTCTATTACTGTCATTACCTTCTAAAACGTTGCACGAAAGCTAATCTAGCATGGTAGACTTCTAAGAACACTAAATAGAGTACAGCGGTCCACTTTGATGCTTTGGAATTGCTCAACTCTCTCCATAGACGAGCTTTTGACGTTTTTGCGTAATTTGAAATGCAACATGGTCTATTGGTATCATTACCTTATGAAACGTTGCATGAAAGCTAAACTAGCATGTTAGACTTCTAAGAACACTAAACAGAGTACAACATTCCACTTTGATGCTTTGGAATTGCTCAACTCTCTCCATAGATGAGCTTTTGACGTTTGTTTGCAATTTGAAATGTAACAAGGTCTATTGGCATCATTACCTTATGAAACATTGCACGAAAGCTAAACTAGCGTGTTAGACTTCTAAGAACACTAAATAGAGTGTAGCGGTCGACTCTGATGCTTTGGAATTGCTCAACTATCTACATAGAAGAGCTTTTGACATTTTTGTGCAATTTGAAACATTGCAAGGTCAATTGGCATCATTACCTTATGAAACGTTGCACGAAAGCTAAAATAGCCTCTTACACATCTAAGAACACTAAATAGGGTTCAGCGGTCCACTTTGATGCTTTGGAATTGCTCAACTCTATCCATGAACGAGCTTTTGAAGTTTTTATGCAATTTGAAATGTAACATGGTCTATTGGGATCATTATCTTATGAAACGTTGCACCAAAGCTAAACTAGCATGTTAGACTACTTAGAACATTAAATAGAGTACAGGGGTCCACTTTGATGCTTTGGAATTGCTCAACTCTCTCCATAAACTAGCTTTTGACGTTTTTGTGCAATTTGAAATGTAACATGGTCTATTGGCATCATTAACTTATGAAACGTTGCACGAAAGCTATACTAGCATGTTAGACTGCTTAGAACAATAAAGAGAGTACAGCGGTCCACTTTGATGCTTTGGAATTACTCAACTCTCTCCATAGACTAGCTTTTGACGTTTTTACGCAATTTGAAATGTAACATGGTCTATTGGTATCATTACTTTATGAAATGTTGCACGAAAGCTAAACTAGCTTGTTAGACTTCTAAGAACACTAAATAGAGTACAGCGGTCAACTTTCATGCTTTGGAATTGCTCAACTCTCACCATAGATGAGCCTCTGACGTTTTGTGTAATTCGAAACGTCACATTGTCTATTGGCATCATTACCTCATGAAACGTGGCACGAAAGCTAAACTAGCCTATGAGACTGCTTAGAACACTAAATAGAGTACAGCGGCCCACTCTGATGCTTTGGAATTGCTTAACTCTCTCCCTCGGCGAGGTTTTGATGTTTTTATGCAATTTGAAATGTAACATGGTCTATTGGCATCATTACCTTATGAAACATTGCACAAAAGCTAAACTAGCATGTTAGACTACTTAGAACACTAAATAGAGTACAGCGGTCCACTTTCATGCTTTGGAATTGCTCAACTCTCTCCATAGACTAGTTTTTGACGTTTTTACGCAATTTGAAATGTAACATGGTCTATTGGTATCATTACCTTATGAAACGTTGCACGAAAGCTAAAGTAGCATGTTAGACTTCTAAAAACACTAAATAGAGTACAACGGTCCACTTTGATGCTTTGGAATTGCTCAACTTTCTCCATAGATGAGCTTTTGACGTTTGTTTGCAATTTGAAATGTAACATGGTGTATTGGCATCATTACCTTATGAAACAATGCAAGAAAGCTAAACCAGCGTGTTAGACTTCTAAGAACACTACATAGAGTGCAGCGGTCCACTCTGATGCTTTGGAATTGCTCAACTATCTCCATAGAAGAGCTTTTGACATTTTTGTGCAATTTGAAACGTAGCAAGGTCAATTGGCATCATTACCTTAGGAAACGTTGCACGAAAGCTAAAATAGCCTTTTAGACATCTAAGAACACTAAATAGAGTTCAGCTGTCCAATTTGATGGTTTGGGATTGCTCAAGTCTGTCCATAGACGAGCTTTTGACCTTTTTGCGCAATTTGAAATGCAACATCTTCTATTGGCACTATTACCTTATCAAACATTACACGAAAGCTCAACTAGCTTGTTAGACTTCTAAGAACACTAAATAGAGTACAATGGTCCACTTTCATGCTTAGGAATTGCTAAACTCTCTCCATAGACGAGCTTTTGACGTTTTATGTAATTTGAAATGTAACATTGTCTATTGGCCTCGTTACCTTACGAAACATGGCACGAAAGCTAAACTAGCATGTTAGACTTCTAAGAACACTAAATAGAGTACAACGGTCCACTTTGATGCTTTGGAATTGCTAAACTCTCTGCATGGATGAGCTTTTGACGTTTTGTGCAATTTGGAACGTAACTTTGTGTATTGGCATCATTACCTTATGAAACGTGGCACGAAAGCTAAACTAGCTTGTTAGACGTCTAGGAACATTAAATAGAGTTAAACGGTCCTATTTGATGCTTTGGAATTGCTCAACTCTCTCCATAGATGGGCTTTTGATGCTTTTACGCAATTTGAAATGTAAAATGGTCTATTGGCATCATTACCTTGTCAAACATTGCACGAAAGCTCAACTAGCATGTTAGAATTCTAAGAACACTAAATAGAGTACAATGGTCCACTTTGATTCTTAGGAATTGCTAAACTCTCTCCATAGATGAGCTTTTGACGTTTTGTGTAATTTGAAACGTAACATTGTCTCTTGGCATCGTTACCTTACGAAACGTGGCACGAAAGCTAAACTAGCATGTTAGACTTCAAAGAACACTAATTAGAGTAAGACGGTCCACTTTGATGCTTAGGAATTGCTAAACTCTCTCCATGGATGGGCTTTTGACGTTTTCTGTAATTTGGAACGTAACACTGTCTATTGGCCTCATTACCTTATGAAACATGGCATGAAAGCTTAACTAGCCTGTTAGACTGCTTAGAACACTAAATAGAGTACAGCGGTCCACCTCGATGCTTTGGAATTGCTCAACTCTCTCCATAGACTAGCTTTTGACGTTTTTGTGCAATTTAAAATGTAACATGGTCTATTGGCATCATTACCTTATGAAACATTGTACAAAAGCTAAACTAGCGTGTTAAACTTCTAAAAACACTAAATAGAGTACAGCGGTCCATTTTGATGTTTTGGAATTGCTAAACTCTCTCCATGAACGAGCTTTTGACGTTTCGTGCAATTTGAAACGTAACATTGTCTATTGGCATCATTACCTTATGAAACGTTGCACGAAAGCTAAACTTGCATGGTAGACTTCTAAGAACACTAAATAGAGTACAACGGTCCACTTTGATGCTTTGGAATTGCTCAACTCTCTCCATTGATGAGCTTTTGACGTTTTTATACAATTTGAAACATAACATTGTCTAGTGCCATCATTACCTTATGAAACATGGCACGAAAGCTAAACTAGCATGTTAGACTTCTAAACAGAGTACAATGGTCCACTTTCATGCTTGGGAATTGCTAAACTCTCTCCATAGACGAGCTTTTGACGTTTTGTGTAATTTGAAACGTAACATTGTCTATTGGCATCATTACCTTATGAAACGTTGCACGAAAGCTAAACTTGCGTGGTAGACTTCTAAGAACACTAAATAGAGTACAACGGTCCATTTTGATGCTTTGGCATTGCTCAACTCTCTCCATAGACGAGCTTTTGACGTTTTTGCGCAATTTGAAATGTAACATGGTCTATTGGCATCATTACCTTATCAAACATTGCACGAAATCTCAACTAGCATGTTAGACTTCTAAACAGAGTACAATGGTCCACTTTCATGCTTGGGAATTGCTAAACTCTCTCCATAGATGAGCTTTTGACGTTTTGTGTAATTTGAAACGTAACATTGTCTATTGGCATCGTTACCTTATGAAACGTGGCACGAAAGCTAAACCAGCATGTTAGACTTCTTAGAACACTAAATTGAGTACAACGGTCCACTTTGATGCTTAGGAATTGCTAAACTCTCCAAGGACGGGCTTTTGACGTTTTGTGCAATTTGGAACGTAACATTGTCTATTGGCATGATTACCTTATGAAACTTGGTCCACTTTGATGCTTTGCAATTGCTCAACTCTCACCATAGACGAGGTTTTGGTGTTTTTATGCAATTTTGAAATGTGACATGGTCTATTGGGATCATTACCCTATGAAACATTGCACGAAAGCTAAACTAGCATGTTAGACAGCTTAGAATACTAAATAGAGTATAGCGGTCCACTTTGGTGCTTTGGAATTGCTCAACTCTCTCCATGGACTAGCTTTTGACGTTTTTGTGCAATTTGAAATGTAACATGGTCTATTGGCATCATTAACTTATGAAACAATGCACAAAAGCTAAACTAGCATGTTAGACTTCTAAAAACACTAACTAGAGTACAGCGGTCCACTTTGATGCTTTGGAATTGCTAAACTCTCTCCATGGACTACCTTTTGACATTTTGTGCAATTTGAAATGTAACATGGTCTATTGGGATCAATACCTTATGAGACGTTGCACGAAAGCTAAACTAGCATGTTAGACTACATAGAACACTAAATAGAGTACAGTGGTCCACTTTGATGATTTGGAATTGCTCAACTCTCTCCATAGACTAGCTTTTACGTTTTTGTGCAATTTGAAATGTAACATGGTCTATTGGCATCATTACCTTATGAAACGTTGCACGAAAGCTAAACTAGCGCGTTAGACTTCTAAAAACCCTAACTATAGTACAGCGGTCCACTTTGATGCTTTGGAATTGCTAAACTCTCTCCATGGACGAGCTTTTGACGTTTTCTCAAATTTGAAACGTAACATTGTCTATTGGAATCATTACCTTATGAAACATGGCACGAAAGCTTAACCAGCACGTTAGACTACTTACAACACTAAATAGAGTACAGCGGTCCACCTTGATCTTTGGAATTGCTCAACTCTCTCCATAGACGAGGTTTTGGTGTTTTTATGTAATTTGAAATGTAACATGGTCTATTGGGATCATTACCTTATGAAACGTTGCACGAAAGCTAGCATGTTAGAGAGCTTAGAACACTAAATAGAGTACATCGGTCCACTTTGATGCTTTGGAATTGCTCAACTCTCTCCATAGACTAGCTTTTGAAGTTTTTGTGCAATTTGAAATGTAACATGGTCTATTGGCATCATTACCTTATGAAACATTGTACGAAAGCTAAACTAGCGTGTTAAACTTCTAAAAACACTAAATAGAGTACATCGGTCCATTTTGATGCTTTGGAATTGCTAAACTCTCTCTATGAACGAGCTTTTGACGTTTCGTGCAATTTGAAACGTAACATTGTCTATTGGCATCATTACCTTATGAAACGTTGCACGAAAGCTAAACTTGCATGGTAGACTTCTAAGAACACTAAATAGAATGCAACGGTCCACTTTGATGCTTTGGAATTGCTCAACTCTTTCCATTGATGAGCTTTTGACGTTTTTATGCAATTTGAAACATAACATTGTCTAGTGCCATCATTACCTTATGAAACATGGCACGAAAGCTAAACTAGCCTGTTAGAATTCTAAGATCACTAAATAGAGTACAACGGTCCACATTGATGCTTTGGAATTACTCTACTCTCTCCATAGACTAGTTTTTGACATTTTTGTGCAATCTGAAATTTAACAAGGTCTATTGGCATCATTACCTTATGAAACGTTGCACAAAAGCTAAAATAGCATGTTAGACATCTAAGAACACTAAATAGCATTCAGTGGTCCAATTTGATGCTTTGGAATTGCTCAACTCTCTCCATAGACGAGCTTTTGACGTTTTTGCGCAATGTGAAATGTAACATCGTCTATTGGCATCATTACCTTATCAAGCACTGCACGAAAGCTCAACTAGCATGTTAGACTTCTAAGAACACTAAACAGAGTACAATGGTCCACTTCGATGCTTGGGAATTGCTAAACTCTCTCCATAGACGAGCTTTTGACGTTTTGTGTAATTTGAAACGTAACATTGTCTATTGGCATCGTCACCTTACGAAATCTGCCACGAAAGCTAAACTAGCATGTTAGACTTCTAAGAACACTAAATTGAGTACAACGGTCCACTTTGACGCTTAGGAATTGCTAAACTCTCTCCATGGACGGGCTTTTGACGTTTTGTGCAATTTGGAATGTAACATTGTCTATTGGCATCATTACCTTATGAAACGTGGTCCACTTTGATGCTTTGCAATTGCTCAACTCTCTCCATAGATGAGGTTTTGGTGTTTTTATGCAATTTGAAATGTAACATGGTCTATTGGGATCATTACCCAATGAAACGTTGCGCTAAAGCTAAACTAGCATGTTAGACAGCTTAGAACACTAAATAGAGCACAGCGGTCCACTTTGATGCTTTGGAATTGCTCAACTCTCTCCATGGACTAGCTTTTGACGTTTTTGTGCAATTTGAAATGTAACATGGTCTATTGGCATCATTACCTTATGAAACAATGCACGAAAGCTAAACTAGCATGTTAGACTTCTAAAAACATTAAATAGAGTACAGCGGTCCACTTTGATGCTTTGGAATTGCTAAACTCTCTCCATGAATGAGCTTTTGACGTTTTGTGCAATTTGAAACGTAACATTGTCTATTGGCATCATTACCTTATGAAACGTTGCGCGAAAGCTAAACTTGCATGTTAGACTTCTAAGAACACTAAATAGAGTACAGCGGTCCACTTTGATGCTTTTGCGCAATTTGAAAAGTAACATGGTCTATTGGGATCATTACCTTATGAAACGTTGCACGAAAGCTAAAGTATCATGTTAGACTACTTAGAACACTAAATAGAGTACAGTGGTCCACTTTGATGCTTTGGAATTGCTCAACTCTCTCCATAGACTAGCTTTTGACGTTTTTGTGCAATTTGAAATCTAACATGGTCTATTGGCATCATTACCTTATGAAACGTTGCACGAAAGCTAAAGTATCATGTTAGACTACTTAGAACACTAAATAGAGTACAGTGGTCCACTTTGATGCTTTGGAATTGCTCAACTCTCTCCATAGACTAGCTTTTGACGTTTTTGTGCAATTTGAAATCTAACATGGTCTATTGGCATCATTACCTTATGAAACGTTGCACGAAAGCTAAAGTATCATGTTAGACTACTTAGAACACTAAATAGAGTACAGTGGTCCACTTTGATGCTTTGGAATTGCTCAACTCTCTCCATAGACTAGCTTTTGACGTTTTTGTGCAATTTGAAATCTAACATGGTCTATTGGCATCATTACCTTATGAAACGTTGCACGAAAGCTAAAGTATCATGTTAGACTACTTAGAACACTAAATAGAGTACAGTGGTCCACTTTGATGCTTTGGAATTGCTCAACTCTCTCCATAGACTAGCTTTTGACGTTTTTGTGCAATTTGAAATCTAACATGGTCTATTGGCATCATTACCTTATGAAACGTTGCACGAAAGCTAAAGTATCATGTTAGACTACTTAGAACACTAAATAGAGTACAGTGGTCCACTTTGATGCTTTGGAATTGCTCAACTCTCTCCATAGACTAGCTTTTGACCTTTTTGTTCAATTTGAAATCTAACATGGTCTATTGGCATCATTACCTTATGAAACGTTGCACGAAAGATTAACTAGCATGTTAGACTGCTTAGAACTGTAAATAGAGTACAGCGGTCCACTTTGATGCTTTGGAATTGCTCAACTCTCTCCATAGACTATCTTTTGACGTTTTTACGCAATTTGAAATGTAACATGGTCTATTGGTATCTTTAACTTATGAAACGTTACACGAAAGCTAAACTAGCTTGTTAGACTTCTAGGAACACTAAATAGAGTACAGCGGTCCACTTTCATGCTTTGGAATTGCTCAACTCTCACCATAGATAAGCTTCTGACGTTTTTTTTGCAATTTGAAATGTAACATGGTCTATTGGTATCATTACCTTATGAAACGGTGCACGAAAGCTAAACTAGCATGCTAGACTTCTAAAAACCCTAAATATAATACAGCGGTCCACTTTGATGCTTTGGAATTACTAAACTCTCTCCATGGACGAGCTGTTGGCGTTTTGTGCAATTTGAAATGTAACATGGTCTGTTGGCATCGTTACCCTATGAAACGTTGCACGAAAGCTAAAATAGCATGTTGGAGAGCTTAGAACACTAAATAGAGTACAGCGGTCCACTTTGATGCTTTGGAATTGCTCAACTCACTCCATAGACTAGCTTTTGACGTTTTTGCGCAATTTGAATTGTAACAAGGTCTATTGGTATCATTACCTTATGAAATGTTGCAAGAAAGCTAAACTAGCATGTTAGACTTCTAAGAACACTAAATAGAGTACAGCGGTCCAATTTGATGCTTTGGAATTGGTCAATTCTCTCCATAGATGAGCTTTTGACGTTTGTTTGCAATTTGAAATGTAACATGGTGTATTGGCATCATTACCTTATGAAACATTGCACGAAAGCTAAACTAGCATGTTAGACTTCTAAGAACACTAAATAGAATGCAGCGGTCCACTCTGATGCTTTGGAATTGCTCAACTATCTCCATAGAAGAGCTTTTGACATTTTTGTGCAATTTGAAACGTAGCAAGGTCAATTGGCATCATTACCTTATGAAACGTTGCACAAAAGCTAAAATAGCCTGTCAGACATGTAAGAACACTAAATAGAGTTTAGCGGTCCAATTTGATGCTTTGGGATTGCTCAACTCTCTCCATAAACGAGCTTTTGACGTTTTTGCGCAATTTAAAATGTAACATGGTCTATTGGCATTATTACCTTATCAAACATTGCACGAAAACTCAACTAGCTTGTTAGACTTATAACAACACTAAATAGAGTACAATGGTCTACTTTGATGCTTTGGAATTGCTAAACTCTCTTCATAGAAGAGCTTTTGACGTTTTGTGTAATTTGAAACGTAACATTGTCTATTGGCATCGTTACCTTATGAAATGTGGCACGAAAGCTAAACTAGCATGTTAGACTTCAAAGAACACTAAGTAGAGTACGACGGTCCACTTTGATGCTTAGGAATTGCTAAACTCTCTCCATGGACAGGCTTTTGACGTTTTGTGCAATTTGGAACGTAACATTGTCTATTGGCATCATTACCTTATGAAACGTGGCACGGAAGCTTAACTAGCCTGTTAGACAGCTTAGAACACTAAATAGAGTACAGCGGTCCACCTTGATGCCTTGAAATTGCTCAACTCTCTCCATAGACGAGGTTTTGGTGTTTTTATGCAATTTGAAATGTAACATTGTCTATTGGGATCATTACCTTATGAAACGTTGCACGAAAGCTAAACTACCATGTTAGAGAGCTTAGAACACTAAATAGAGTACAGTGGTCCACTTTGATGCTTTGGAATTGCTCAACTCTCTCCATAGACTGGCTTTTGACGTTTTTGTGCAATTTGAAATGTAACATGGTCTATTGGCATCATTACCTTATGAAACATTGCACGAAAGCTAAACTTGCATGGTAGACTTCTAAGAACAGTAAATAGAGTACAATGGTCCACTTTCATGCTTTGGAATTGCTCAACTCTCTCCATTGATGAGCTTTTGATGTTTTTATGCAATTTGAAACATAACATTGTCTAGTACCATCATTACCTTATGAAACATGGCACGAAAGCCAAACTAGCCTGTTACACTTCTAAGATCACTCAATAGAGTACAGCGGTCCACATTGATGCTTTGGAATTGCTCTACTCTCTCCATAGACTAGCTTTTGACTTTTTGTGCAATTTGAAACGTAACAAGGTCTATTGGCATCATTACCTTACGAAACGTTGCACGAAAGCTAAAATAGCCTGTTACACATCTGAGAACGTTAAAAGCTCGTCTATGGAGAGAGTAGAGTGACTACAAGGCATCAAAGTGGACCGCTGTCATCTATTTAGCGTTCTTAAAAGTCTAACTTGTTAGCGTAGCTTTCATACAATGGTTCATAACCAAAAGATACCAATAAGACCAAGTAATGTTCTCAAAAGTTTAAAAACATGAAAAGCTCGTCTATGGAGAGAGGAGAGCACTTCCAAAGCATCAAACTGGACCATTGTACTCTATTTAGTGTTCTTAGAAGTTTAAGTTGATAGCATAGCTTTCGAACAATGTTTCACAACCAAAAGATGCCAATAGACCAAGTTATGTTCTATAATGCACAAAAACGTTAAAAGCGCATCTAAAGAGAGAGTTGAGTAATTCCGAGGCATGAAAGTAGACCGTTGTACTCCATTTAGTGTTGTTAGAAGTCTAAGTTGTTAGCGTAGCTTTCGTACAATGTTTCGTAACCAAAAGATGCCAATAGACCAAGTTATGTTCGCAAATGCGCAAAAACATGAAAAGCTCATCTATGGAGAGAGTAGAGCAATTCCAAAGCATCAAAGTGAACCGTTGTGATCTATTTAGTGTTCTTAGAACTCTAGGTTGTTAGCGTAGCTTTCGCACAACGTTTCATAATCAATAGATGCCAATAGACCAAGTTATGTTCTCAAATGCAAAAAAACATGAAAAAGCTTGTCTATGGAGAGAGTTGAGCAACTCCAATGCATCAAAGTGGGTAGTTCTACTCTATTTAGTGTTATGAGAAGTATAAGTTGCTAGTTTAGCTTTCATACAATGTTTCGTAGCAAAAAGATGCCAATAGACCAAGTTATCTTCTTTAAAGCACAAAAACGTTAAAAGCCCGTCTATGGAGAAAGTAGAGTGATTCCAAGGCATCAAAGTGGGCCCTTGTCTTCTATTTAGTGTTCTTAGATGTCTAAGCTGTTAGCGTACCTTTTGTACAACGTTTGACAGCCAAAAGATACCAATAAGACCAGGTAATGTTCTCAAAAGTTCAAAAACATGAAAAGCTCGTGTATGGAGAAAGTAGAGCACTACCAAAGCATCAAGGTGGACCGTTGCACTCTACTTAGTGTTCTTAGAACATGAAGTTGATAGCGTAGCTTTCGTACAAAGTTTCGTAACCAAAAGATGCCAATAGACCTAGTTATCTTCTCTAATGCACAAAAACGTGAAAAGCTCGCCTATGAAGAGAGTAGAGTGATTGCAAGGCATCAAAGTAGACCGTTGTCCTCTGTTTAGTGTTCTTAGAAGTCCAAGTTGTTAGTGTAGCTTTCGTACAATGTTTCGCAACCAAAAGATGCCAACAGAACAAGTTACGCTCTCAAAAGCACAAAAATATGAAAAGCTCGTCTATGGAGAGAGTAGAGCCATTCCAAGGCGTGAAAGTGGACCGTTATACTCTATTTAGTGTTCTTAGAAGTCTAAGTCGTTAGTGTAGCTTTCGTACAATGTTTCGTAACTAAAAGATGCCAATAGACCAAGTTATGTTCTTTAATGCACAAAAACGTTAAAATCTTATCTATGGAGAGAGTTTACTAATTCCAAGGCATCAAAGTAGACTGTTGTCCTCTATTTAGTGTTCTTAGAAGTCTAAGTTGTTAGCGTAGCTTTCGTACAACGTTTCATAACCAAAAGATACCAATAAGACCAAGTAATGTTCTCAAAAGTTCAAAAACGTGAAAAGCTCATCTATGGAGAGAGTAGAGCACTTCCAAAGCATCAAAGTGGACCGTTGTACTCTATTTAGTATTCTTAGAAGTTTAAGTTGATGGCATAGCTTTCGAACAATGTTTCACAACCAAAAGGTGCTAATAGACCGAGTTATGCGCTATAATGCACGAAAACGTTAAAAACTGGTCTATGGAGAGAGTTGAGCAATTCGAAGGCATCAAAGTAGACCATTGTAGTCCATTTAGTGTTCTTAGAAATGTAAGTTGTTAGTGTAGCTTTCGTACAATGTTTCATAACCAAAAGATACCAATAGACCAAGTTATGTTCTCAAAAGCGTAAAAACATGAAAAGCTCGTCTATGGAGAGAGTAGAGCAATTCCAAAGCATCAAAGTGAACCGATGCACTCTATTTAGTGTTCTTGGAAGTCTAAGTTAATAGCGTAGCTTTCGTCCAACGTTTCGTAATCAAAAGATGTCAATAGACCAAGTTGTGCTCTCAAATGCAAAAAAACATGAAAAAGCTTTTCTATGGAGAGAGTTGAGCAACTCCAATGCATCAAAGCGGGCAGTTGTGCTCTATTTAGTGTTCTTAGAAGTCTAAGTTGCTAGTGTAGCTTTCGTACAATGTTTCGTAGCAAAAAGATGCCAACAGACCAAGCTAACTTCTTTAAAGCACAAAAACTTTAGAAGCTCATCTATGGAGAGAGTAGAGTGATTCCAAGGCATCAAAGTGGACCATTGACCTCTATTTAGAGTTCTTAGATGTCTAAGTTGTTAGCGTAGCTTTCGTACAACGTTTGACAACCAAAAGATACCAATAAGAGCAAATAATGTTCTCAAAAGTTCAAAAACGTGAAAAGCTCATGTATGGAGAGACTAGAGCACTACCAAAGCATCAAAGTGGACCGTTGCACTCTATTTAGTGTTCTTCGAACATTAAGTTGATAGCCTAGCTTTCGTACAACGTTTCTTAACCAAAAGATGCCAATAGACCAAGTTATGTTCTCTAATGCACAAAAACATTAAAAGCTTGCCTATGGAGAGAGTTGAGCAATTCCAAGGCATCAAAGTGGACCCTTGTACTCCATTTAGTGTTCAGTGTAGCTTTCGTACGATGTTTCTTAACCAAAAGATGCTAATAGACCAAGTTATGTTCTCAAAAGCACAAAAACGTGTAAAGCTCATCTATGAAGAGAGTGATTCCAAGCTATCAAAGTGGACCGTTGTCTTCTGTCTAGTGTTCTTAGGAGTCTAAGTTGTTAGCGTAGCTTTCGTACAACGTTTCACAACAAAAAGATGCCAACAGACCAAGTTACGCTCTCAAAAGCACAAAAACATGAAAAGTTCGTCTATGGAGAGAGTAGAGCAATTCCAAGGCATGAAAGTGGACCGTTATACTCTTTCTAGTGTTCTTAGATGTCTAAGTTGTAAGTGTAGCTTTCGTACAACGTTCCGTAGCCAAAAGATTCCAATTGACCAAGTTATGTTCTGTAATGCACAAAAACGTTAAAATCTTATCTATGGAGAGAGTTGACTAATTCCAAGGCGTCAAAGTGGACCGTTGTACTCTATTTAGTGTTCTTAGAAGTCTAAGTTGTTAGCGTAGCTTTCGTACAACGTTTCATAACCAAAAGATACCAATAAGACCAAGTAACGTTCTCAAAAGTTTAAAAACGTGAAAAGCTCATCTATGAAGAGACTAGAGCACTTCCAAAGCATCAAAGTGGACCGTTGTACTCTATTTAGTGTTCTTAGAAGTTTAAGTTGATAGCATAGCTTTCGAACAACATTTCACAACGAAAAGATGCCAATAGACCAAGTTATGTTCTATAATGCATAAAAACATTAAAAGATCGTCTATGGAGAGAGTTGAGCGATTCCAAGTCGTCAATGTAGACCGTTGTACTCTATTTAGTGTTCTTAGAATTCTAAGTTGTTAGTGTAGCTTTCGTACAACGTTTCATAACCAAAAGATGCCAATAGACCAAGTTATGTTCTCAAATGCGCAAAAACATGAAAAGCTCATCTATGGAGAGAGTAGAGCAATGTCAAAGCATCAAAGTGAACCGTTGTACTCTATTTAGTGTTCTTAGAAGTCTAAGTTAATAGCGTAGCTTTCGTACAACGTTTTGTAATCAAAGGATGCCAATAGACCAAGATATGTTCTCAAATGCAAAAAAAACGTGAAAAGGCTTGTCTATGGAGAGAGTTTAACGACGCCAATGCATCAAAGTGGGCAGTTGTGCTCTATTTAGTGTTCTTAGAAGTCTACGTTGCTAGTGTAGCTTTCGTACAATGTTTCGTATCGAAAAGATGCTAATAGACCAAGTTATCTTCTTTAAAACACAAAAACGTTAAAAGCTCGTCTATGGAGAGAGTAGAGTCATTCCAAGGCATCAAAGTGGACCATCATCCTCTATTTAGGGTTCTTAGATGTCTAAGTTATCAGCGTAGCTTACGTACAACGTTTGACAACCAAAAGATACCAGTAAGACCAAGCAATGTTCTCAAAAGTTCAAAAACGTGAAAAGGTCATCGATGGAGAGACTAGAGCACTACCAAAGCATGAAAGTGGACCGTTGCACTCTATTTAGTGTTCTTAGAACATTAAGTTGATAGCGTAGCTTTCGTACAACGTTTCGTAACCAAAAGATGCCAATAGACCAAGTTTTGTTCTCTAATATACAAAAACATTAAAAGCTCGTCTATGGAGAGAGTTGAGCAATTCCAAGGCATCAAAGTGGACCATTGTACTCCATTTAGTGTTCTTAGAATTCTAAGTTGTTAGTGTAGCTTTCGCACAATGTTTTGCAACCAAAAGATGCCAACAGACCAAGTTACGCTCTCAAAAGCACATAAACATGAAAAGCTCGTTTATGGATGGAGTAGAGCAATTTCAGGGCATGAAAGTGGACCGATATACTCTATTTAGTGTTCTTAGAAGTCTAAGTTAATAGCATAGCTTTCGTACAACGTTTCGTAATCAAAGGATGCCAATAGACCAAGTTATGTTCTCAAATGCAAAAAAACAAGAAAAAGCTTGTCTATGGAGAGAGTTGAGCAACCCTAATGCATCAAAGTGGGCACTTGTGCTCTATTTAGTGTTCTTAGAAGTTTAAGTTGCTAGTGTAGCTTTCGTACAACGTTTCGTAGCAAAAAGAAGCCAATAGACCAGGTTATCTTCTTTAAAGCACAAAAATGTTAAAAGCTCATCTATAGAGAGAGTAGAGTGATTCCAAGACATCAATGTGGACCATTGTCCTCTATTTAGGCTTCTTAGATGTCTAAGTTGTTAGCGTAGCTTTCGTAAAACGTTTGACAACCAAAAGATACCAATAAGACCAAGTAATGTTCTCAAAAGTTCAAAAATGTGGAAAGCTCATCTATGGAGAGACTAGAGCACTACCAAAGCATGAAAGTGGACCGCTGCACTCTATTTAGTGTTCTTAGAACATTATGTTGATAGCGTAGCTTTCGTACACTGTTTCGTAAGCAAAAGATGCCAATAGACCAAGTTATGTCCTCTAATGCACAAAAACGTTAACAGCTCGTCTATGGAGAGAGTTGAGCAATTCCAAGGCATCAAAGTGGACCATTGTACTCCATTTAGTGTTCTTAGAAGTCTAAGTTGTCAGTGTAGCTTTCGTACAATGTTTCATAGCAAAAAGATGCCAATAGACCAAGTTATCTTCTTTAAAGTACAAAAACGTTAAAAGCTCGTCTATGGAAAGAGTAGAGTGAGTCCAAGGCGTCAAAGTGGAACATTGTCCTCTATTTAGGGTTCTTAGATGTCTAAGTTGTTAGCGTAGCTTTCGTACAACGTTTGACAACCAAAAGATACCAATAGGACCAAGTAATGTTCTCAAAAGTTCAAAAATGTGAAAAGCTCATCTATCGAGAGACTAAAGCACTACCAAAGCATCAAAGTGGTCTGTTGCACTCTATTTAGTGTTCTTAGAACATTAAGTTGATAGCGTAGCTTTCCTACAACGTTTCGTAGCCAAAAGATGCCAAGAGACAAAGTTATGTTCTCTAATGCACAAAAACATTAAAAGCTCATCTATGGGGAGAGCTGAGCAATTCCAAGGCATCAAAGTGGACCATTCTACTCCATTTAGTGTTCTTAGAAGTCTAAGTTGTCAGTGTAGCTTTCGTACGACGTTTTGTAACCAAAAGATGTCAACAGACCAAGTTATGTTCTCAAAATCACAACAACGTGAAAAGCTCGTCTATGAAGAGAGTAGAGTGATTCCAAGGCATCAAAGTGGATCGTTGTCCTCTGTTTAGTGTTCTCAGAAGTCTAAGTTGTTAGCGTAGTTTTCGTACAACGTTTCGCAACCAAAAGATGCCCACATACCAAGTTACGCTCTCAAAAGCACAAAAACATGAAAAGCTCGTCTATGGAGAGGGTAGAGCAATTCCAAGGCCTGAAAGTGGACCGTTATACTCTATTTAGTGTTTTTAGAAGTCTAAGTTGTTAGTGTAGCTTTCATACAATGTTTTGTAGCCAAAAGATGCCAATAGACCAAGTTATGTTCTGTAATGCACAAAAATGTTAAAATCTTATCTATGGAGAGAGTTGACTAATTCCAAGGCATCAAAGTGGACCATTTTCCTCTATTTAGTGTTCTTAGAAATCTAAGTTGTTAGCGTAGCTTTCGTACAACGTTTCATAACCAAAAGAAACCAATAAGACCAAGTAACGTTCTCAAAAGTTTAAAAACATGAAAAGCTCATCTATGGAGAGACTAGAGCACTTCCAAAGCATCAAAGTGGACCGTTGTACTCTATTTAGTGTTCTTAGAAGTTTAAGTTGATAGCATAGCTTTCGAACAACATTTCACAATGAAAAGATGCCAATAGACCAACTTATGTTCTATAATGCACAAAAACATTAAAAGATCGTCTATGGAGAGAGTTGAGCAATTCCAAGTCGTCAAAGTAGACCGTTGTACTCCATTTAGTGTTCTTAGCATTCTAAGTTGTTAGTGTAGCTTTCGTACAACGTTTCATAACCAAAAGATGCCAATAGACCAAGTTATGTTCTCAAATGCGCAAAAACATGAAAAGCTCATCTATGGAGAGAGTCGAGCAATGTCAAAGCATCAAAGTGAACCGTTGTACTCTATTTAGTGTTCTTAGAAGTCTAAGTTAATAGCGTAGCTTTCGTACAATGTTTCGTAATCAAAGGATGCGAATAGACCAAGTTATGTTCTCAAATGCAAAAAAACATGAAAAAGCTTGTCTATGGAGAGAGTTTAACAACGCCAATGCATCAAAGTGGGCAGTTGTGCTCTATTTAGTGTTCTTAGAAGTCTACGTTGCTAGTGTAGCTTTCGTACAATGTTTCGTAACGAAAAGATGCCAATAGACCAAGTTATCTTCTTTAAAACACAAAAACGTTAAAAGCTCGTCTATGGAGAGAGTAGAGTCATTCCAAGGCATCAAAGTGGACCATTGTCCTCTATTTAGGGTTCTTAGATGTCTAAGTTATCAGCGTAGCTTGCGTACAACGTTTGACAACCAAAAGATACCAGTAAGACCAAGCAATGTTCTCAAAAGTTCAAAAATGTGAAAAGGTCATCGATGGAGAGACTAGAGCACTACCAAAGCATGAAATTGGACTGTTACACTCTACTTAGTGTTCTTAGAACATGAAGTTGATGGCATAGCTTTCGTACAATGTTTCATAACCAAAAGATGCCAATAGACCAAGTTATGTTCTCTAATGCACCAAAAGGTTAAAAGCTCATCTATGGAGAGAGTTGAGCAATTCCAAGGCATCAAAGTGGACCATTGAACTCCATTTAGTGTTCCTAGAAGTCTAAGTTGTCGGTGTAGCTTTCGTACGATGTTTCGTAACGAAAAGATGCCAATAGACCAAGTTATGTTCTCAAAAGCACCGAAACGTGAAAAGCTCGTCTATAAAGAGAGTAGAGTAATTCCAAGGCATCAAAGTGGACCGTTCTCCTCTGTTTAGTGTTCTTAAAGGTCTAAGTTGCTAGTGTAGCTTTCGTACAATGTTTCACAACCAAAAGATGCCAACAGACCAAGTTACACTCTCAAAAGTACAAAAACATGAAAAGCTCGTCTATGGAGAGAGTAGAGCAATTCCAAGGCATGAAATTGGACTGTTATACTCTATTTAGTGTTCTTGGAAGTCTAAGTTGTTAGTGTTGCTTTTGTACAACGTTTCGTAGCTAAAAGATGCCAATAGACCAAGTTATGTTCTTTAATGCACACAAACGTTAAAATCTTATCTATGGAGAGAGTTGACTAATTCCAAGGAATCAAAGTGGACAGTTGTCCTCTATTTAGTGTTCGTAGAAGTCTAAGTTGTTGCCGTGGCTTTCGTATAACGTTTCATAACCAAAAGATACCAATAAGGCCAAGTAATGTTCTGAAAAGTTCGAAAACATGAAAAGCTCATCTATGGAGAGAGTAGAGCACTTCCAAAGCATCAAAGTGGACCGTTGTACTCTATTTAGTGTTCTTAGAAGTTTAAGTTGATAGCATAGCTTTCGAACAATGTTTCACAACCAAAAGATGCCAATAGACCAAGTTATGTTCTATACTGTGTGAAAATGTTAAAAGCTCATCTATGGAGAGAGTTGAACAATTCCAAGGCATCAAAGTAGACTGTTGTACTCCATTTAGTGTTGTTAGAAGTGTAAGTGTTAGTTTAGCTTTCGTACAACGTTTCGTAACCAAAAGATGCCAATGGACCAAGTTATGTTCTCATTTGCACAAAAACATGAAAAGCTCGTATATAGAGAGAGTAGAGCAATTCCAAAGCATCAAAGTGAACCGTTGTACTCTATTTAGTGTTCTTAGAAGTCTAAGTTAATAGCATAGCATTCGTACAACGTTTCATAATCAAAAGATGTCAATAGACCAAGTTGTGTTCTCAAATGCAAGAACACATGAAAAAGCTTGTCTACGGAGAGATTTGAGCAACTCCAATGCATCAAACTGGGCAGTTGGGCTCTATTTAGTGTTCTTAGAAGTCTAAGTTGCTAGTGTAGCTTTCGTACAACGTTTCGTAGCAAAAAGATGTCAATAGACCAAGTTATCTTCTTTAAAGCACAAAAAGTCAAAAGCTCGTTTGTGGAGAGAGTAGAGTGATTCTACGGCATCAAAGTGGACCGTTGTCCTCTATTTAGGGTTCTTAGATGTTTAAGTTATTAGTGTAGCTTTCGTACAACGTTTGACAACCGAAAGATACCAATAAGACCAAGTAACGTTCTCGAAAGTTCGAAAAAGTGAAAAGCTAATCTCTGGAGAGACTAGAGCACTACCAAGGCATCAAAGTGGACCGTTGCACTCTATTTCGTGTTCTTGGAGCATTAGTTGATAGCGTAGCTTTCGTACAACGTTTCGTAACCAAAAGATGTCAATACACCAACTTATGTTCTCTGATGCACAAAAACATTAAAGGCTCTTCTATGGAGAGAGTTGAGCAATTTCAAGGCATCAAAGCGGACCATTGTACTCCTTTTAGCATTCTTAGAAGTCTAAGTTGTCAGTGTAGCTTTCGTATGACGTTTCGTAACCAAAAGATGCCAAAAGACCAAGTTATGTTCTCAAAAGCATAAAAACGTGAAAAGCTCATCTATGAAGAGAGTAGAGTGATTCCAAGGCATCAAAGTGGGTCGTTGTCCTCTGTTTAGCGTTCTTAAAGGTCTAAGTTGCTAGTGTAGCTTTCGTACAATGTTTCGCAACCAAAAGATGGCAACAGACCAAGTTACACTCTCAAAAGTACAAAAACATGAAGAGCTCGTCTATGGAGAGAGTAGAGCAATTCCAATGCTCAAAAGTGGACCGTTATACTCTATTTAGTGTTCTTAGAAATCTAAGTTGTTGGTGTAGCTTTCGTACAACATTTTGTAGCCAAAAGATGCCAATAGACCAAGTTATGTTCTGTAATGCACAAAAACATTAAAATATTATCTATGGAGAGAGTTGACCAATTCCAACGCATCAAAGTGGACCGTTGTCCTCTGTTTAGTATTCTTAGAAGTCTAAGTTCTTAGCGTAGCTTTCGTACGACGTTTCATAACCAAAAGAAACCAATAAGACCAAGTAATGTTCTGAATAGTTCAAAAACATGAAAAGCTCATCTATGGAGAGAGTAGAGCACTTCCAAAGCATCAAAGTGGACCGTTGTACTCTATTTAGTGTTCTTAGAAGTTGAAGTTGATAGCATAGCTTCCGAACAATGTTTCACAACCAAAAGATGCCAATAGACCAATTTATGTTCTATAATGCACGAAAACGTTAAAAGCTCGACTATGAAGAGAGTTGAGCAATTCCAAGACATCAAAGTAGACCGTTGTACTCCATTTAGTGTTCTTAGAATTCTAAGTTGTTAGTGCAGCTTTCGTACAACGTTTCGCAACCAAAAGATGCCAATAGACCAAGTTATGTTCTCATTTGCGTAAAAACATGAAAAGCTCATCCATAGAGAGAGTAGAGCAATTCCAAAGCATCAAAGTGAACCGTTGTACTCTATTTAGTGTTCTTAGAAGTCTAAGCTAATAGCGTAGCTTTCGTACAACGTTTCGTAATCAAAAGATGCCAGTAGACCAAGTTGTGTTCTCAAATGCAAGAACACATGAAAAAGCTTGTCTATGAAGAGAGTTGAGCAACTCCAATGCATCAAAGTGGGAAATTGTGCTCTATTTAGTGTTCTTAGAAGTCTAAGTTGCTAGTGTAGCTTTCGTACAACGTTTCGTAGCAAAAAGATGTCAATAGACCAAGTTATCTTCTTTAAAGCACAAAAAGGTCAAAAGCTTATCTATGGAGAGAGTAGAGTGATTCCAAGGAATCAAAGTGGACCGTTGTCTTCTATTCAGGGTTCTTAGATGTCTAAGTTATTAGTGTAGCTTTCGTGCAACGTTTGACAACCAAAAGATACCAATAAGACCAAGTAATGTTCTCAAAAGTTCAAAAAAGTGAAAAGCTGATCTATGGAGAGACTAGAACACTACCAAAGCATCAAAGTGGAACGTTGCACTCTATTTCGTGTTCTTGGAAGATTAAGTTGATAGCGTAGCTTTCGTAGAACGTTTTGTAACCAAAAGATGCCAATAGACCAAGTTATGTTCTCTAATGCACAAAAATATTAAAAGCTCGTCTACGGAGAGAGTTGAGCAATTCCAATGCATCAAAGTGGACCATTGTACTCCATTTAGTGTTCTTAGAAGTCTAAGTTGTCAGTGTAGCTTTCGTATGACGTTTCATAACCAAAAGATGCTAATAGACCAAGTTATGTTCTCAAAAGCACAAAAATGTGAAAAGCTCGTCTATGAAGAGAGTAGAGTGATTCCAAGGCATCAAAGTGGGCCGTTGCCCTCTGTTTAGTGTTCTTAAAGGTCTAAGTTGCTAGTGTAGCTTTCGTACAATGTTTCACAACCAAAAGATGGCAACAGACCAAGTTACGCTCTCAAAAGTACAAAAACATGAAAAGCTCATCTATGGAGAGAGTAGAGCAATTCCAAGCCATGAAAGTGGACCGTTATACTCTATTTAGTGTTCTTAGAAGTCTAAGTTGTTAGTGTATCTTTCGTACAATGTTTCGTAGGCAAAAGATGCCAATAGACCAAGTTATGTTCTTTATTGCACAAAAACGTTAAAATCTTATCTATGGAGAGAGTTGACTAATTCCAAGGCATCAAAGTGGACCGTTGCACTCTATTTAGTGTTCTTAGAACATTAAGTTGATAGCTTAGCTTTTGTACAATGTTTCATAACCAAAAGATATCAATAAGACTAAGTAATGTTCTCAAAAGTTCAAAAACGTGAAAAGCTCATCTATGGAGAGACTAGAGCACTTCTAAAGCATCAAAGTGGACCGTTGCACTTTATTTAGTGTTCTTAGAAGTTTAAGTTGATAGAATAGCTTTTGAACAATGTTTCACAACCAAAAGATGCCAATAGACCAAGTTATGTTCTATAACGCACGAAAACATTAAAAGCTCGTCTATGGAGAGAGTTGAGCAATTCCAAGGCATCAAAGTTGACCGTTGTACTCCATTTAGTGTTCTTAGAATTCTAAGTTGTTAGTGTACCTGTCGTACAACGTTTCGTAACCAAAAGATGTCAATAGACCAAGTTGTGCTCTCAAATGCAAGAACACATGAAAAAGCTTGTCTACGGAGAGATTTGAGCAACTCCAATGCATCAAAGTGGGTAGTTGTGATCTATTTAGTGTTCTTAGAAGTCTAAGTTGCTAGTGTAGCTTTCGTACAACGTTTCGTAGCAAAAAGATGTCAATTGACCAAGTTATCTTCTGTAAGGCACAAAAAGGTCAAAAGCTCGTCTGTGGAGAGAGTAGAGTGATTCCAAGGCATCAAACTGGACCGTTGTCCTCTATTTAGGGTTCTTAGATGTCTAAGTTATTAGTGTAGCTTTCGTACAACGTTTGACAACCAAAAGATACCAATAAGACCAAGTAACGTTCTCAAAAGTTCAAAAAAGTGAAAAGCTCATCTATGGAGAGACTAGAGCACTACTAAAGTATCAAAGTGGACCGTTGCACTCTATTTCGTGTTCTTGGAACATTAGTTGATAGCGTAGCTTTCGTACAACGTTTCATAACCAAAAGATGCCAATAGACCAAGTTATGTTCTCGAAAGCACAAAAATGTGCAAAGCTCGTCTATGAAGAGAGTAGAGTGATTCCAAGGCATCAAAGTCGGCCGTTGTCCTCTGTTTAGTGTTCTTAAAGGTCTAAGTTGCTAGTGTAGCTTTCGTACAATGTTTCGCAACCAAACGATGCCAACAGACCAAGTTACGCTCTCAGAAGTACAATAACATGAAAAGCTCATCTATGGAGAGAGTAGAGCAATTCCAATGCTTGTGGACCGTTATACTCTATTTAGTGTTCTTATAAGTCCAAGTTGGTGGTGTAGCTTTCGTACAACGTTTTGCAGCCAAAAGATGCCAATAGACCAAGTTATGTTCTGTAATGCACAAAAACGTTAAAATTTTATCTATGGAGAGGGTTGACTAATTCCAACGCATCAAAGTGGACCGTTGTCCTCTATCTAGTGTTCCTAGAAGTCTAAGTTGTTAGCGTAGCTTTCGTACAACGTTTCATAACCAAAAGAAACCAATAAGGCCAAGTAATGTTCTCAAAAGTTCAAAAACATGAAAAGCTCATCTATGGAAAGAGTAGAGCACTTCCAAAGCATCAAAGTGGACCGTTGTAATCTATTTAGTGTTCTTAGAAGTTTAAGTTGATAGCATAGCTTTCGAACAATGTTTCACAACCAAAAGATTCCAATAGACCAATTCCAGTAGACCGCTGTACTCCACTTAGTGTTCTTAGAATTCTAAGTTATTAGTGTAGCTTTCGTACAACGTTTCGTAACCAAAAGATGCCAATATACCAAGTTATGTTCTCATTTGTGCAAAAACATGAAAAGCTCATCTATAGAGAGAGTAGAGCAATTGCAAAGCATTAAAGTGAACCGTTGTACTCTATTTAGTGTTCTTAGATGTCTAAGTTAATAGCGTAGCTTTCGTATAACGTTTCGTAATCAAATGATGCCAATAGACCAAGTTGTGTTCTCAAATGCAAGAACACATGAAAAAGCTTGTCTATGGAGAGATTTGAGCAACTCCAATGCATCAAAGTGGGTTGTTGTGCTCTATTTAGTGTTCTTAGAAGTTCAAGTTGCTAGTGTAGCTTTCGTACAACGTTTCGTAGCAAAAAGATGCCAATAGACCAAGTTATCTTCTTTAAAGCCCAAAAACATCAAAAGCTCATCTATGGAGAGAGTAGAGTGATTCGAAGGCATCAAAGTGGACCGTTGTCGTCTATTTAGGGTTCTTAGATGTCTAAGTTATTAGCGTAGCTTTCGTACAACGTTTGACAACCAAAAGATACCAATAAGACCAAGTAATGTTCTCAAAAGTTCAAAAACGTGAAAAGGTCATCTATGGAGAGACTAGAGCACTACCAAAGCATCAAAGTGGACCGTTTCACTCTATTTAGTGTTCTTAGAACATTAAGTTGATAGCTTAGCTTTCGTACAACGTTTCGTAACCAATAGATGCCAATAGCCCAAGTTATGTTCTCTAATGCACAAAAACATTAAAAGCTCATCTATGGAGAGAGTTGAGCAATTCCAAGGAATCAAAGTGGATCATTGTACTCCATTTAGTGTTCTTAGAAGTCTATGTTGTCGGTGGAGCTTTCGTACGACGTTTCGTAACCAAAAGATGCCAATAGACCAACTTATATTCTCAAAAGCACAAAAATGTGAAAGGCTCATCTATGGAGAGAGTAGTGTGATTCCAAGGCATCAAAGTGGACCATTATCCTCTGTTTAGTGTTCTTAGAAGTCTAAGTTGTTACTGTAGCTTTCGTACAATGTTTCGTAACGAAAAGATGCCGACAGACCAAGTTACGTTCTCCAAAGCCCAAAAACATGACAAGCTCGTCTATGGAGAGAGTAGAGCAATTCCAAGGCATGAAAGTGGACCGTTATATTCTATTTGGTGTTCTTAGAAGTCTAAGTTGTTAGTGTAGCTTTCGTACAACGTTTCGTAGCCAAAAGATGCCAATAGACCAAGTTTTATTCTTTAATGCACAAAAAGGTTAAAATCTTATCTATGGAGAGAGTTGACTAATTCCAAGGCGTCAAAGTGGACTGTTGTACTTGATTTAGTGTTCTTAGAAGTCTAAGTTGTTACTGTCTCTTTCGTACAACGTTTCGTAACCGAAAGGTACCAATAAGACCAATTAATGTTCTCAAAAGTTCAAAAACGTGAAAAACGCGTCTATGGAGAGAGTAGAGGACTTCCAAAGCATCAAAGTGGGCAGTTGTACTCTATTTAGTGTTCTTAGAAGTTTAAGTTAATAGCGTAGCTTTTGAACAATGTTTCGTAACCAAAAGATGCCAATATGCCAAGTTATGTTCTTTAATGCATAAAAATGTTAAAAGAGCATCTATGGAAAGAGTTGAGCAATTCCATGGCATCAAAGTGGACAATTACACTTTACTTAGTGTTCTTAGAAGTCTAATTTGCTAGTGTAGCTTTCGTACAACGTTTCGTAACAAAAAGATGCCAACAGACCAAGTTATGTTCTTTAAGGCACAAAAACGTTAAAAGCCCATCTATGGAGAGAGTAGAGTGACTGCAGGGCATCAAAGTGGATCGTTGTCCTCTATTTAGTGTTCTTAGAAGTCTAACTTGTTAACGTAGCTTTCATACAACGTTTCATAACCAAAAGATACCAATAAGACCAAGTAATGTTCTCAAAAATTCAAAAACGTGAAAAGCTCGTCTATGGAGAGAGTAGAGCACTTCCAAAGCATTAAACTGGATCGTTGTATTCTATTTAGTGTTCTTAAAAGTCTAAGTTGTTAGTGTAGCTTTCGTACAACGTTTCGTAACCAAAAGAAGCCAATAGACCAAGTTATGTTCTTTAATGCACAAAAACGTTAAAAGCTCATCTATGGAGAGAGTTGAGCAATTCCAAGGCATCAAAGTGAACCGTTGTACTCTATTTAATGTTCTTATAAGTCTAAGTTGTTAATGTAGCTTTTGTACAACATTTCGTAACCAAAAGGTGCCAATAAACCAAGTTACGTTCTCAAAAGCACAAAAACGTGAAATGCTCGTCTATGGAGAGACTAGAGCAATTTAAAAGCATCAAAGTGGACCGTTGGACTCTACTTAGTGTTCTTAGAAAAGTCTACGTTGTTACTGTAGCTTTTGTACAATGTTTCGTAACGAAAAAATGCCAATAGACCAAGTTACGTTTTGTAATGCACGAAAACGTTAAAAGCTCGTCTATGGAGAGAGTTGAGCAACTCCAATGCATCAAAGTGGACAGTTGTACTCTATTTAGTGTTCTTAGAAGTCCATGTTTCTAATGTAGCTTTCATACAACGTTTCGTAACAAAAAGATGCCAATACACCAAGTTATGGTCTTTAAAGCACAAAAAAGTTAAAAGCTCATCCATGGAGGGAGTAGAGTGATTCAAGGTGTCAAAGTGGCCAGTTGTACTCTATTTAGTGTTCTTAGAAGTCTTAGTTATCAGTGTAGCATTCGTACAACGTTTCGTAAAAAAAGGTGCCAATAGACCAAGTTATGTTTTCAAAAGCACAAAAATATTAAAAGCTCGTCTATGGAGAGAGTAGAGTGATTCAAAGGCATCAAAGTGGACCGTTGTCCTCTCTTTAGTGTTCTTAGAAGTGTAAGTTGTTATTGTACCTTTCATAACCAAAAGATGCCAATAGACCAAGTTACGTTCTCAAAACCATAAAAACATGAAAACCGTTATACTCTATTTAGTGTTCTTAGAAGTCTATGTTGTTAGTGTCGCTTTCGTACAACGTTTCGTAACCAAAAGATGCCAATAGACCAAGTTATGTTCTTTAATGCACAAAAAGGTTAAAATCTTGTCTATGGAGAGAGTTGACTAATTCCAAGGCATCAAAGTGGACCGTTGTACTCTATTTAGTGTTCTTGTAAGTCTAAGTTGTTGGTGTAGCTTTCATACAACGTTTGGTAACCAAAAGATGCCAATAGACCAAGTTATGTTCTTTAATGCACAAAAACCTTAAAATCTTGTCTATGGAGAGAGTTGACTAATTCCAAGGCGTCAAAGTGGACCGTTGTACTCTATTTAGTGTTCTTGTAAGTCTAAGTTGCTAGTGTAGCTTTCGTACAACGTTTCATAACCAAAAGATGCCAATAAACCAAGTTACGTTCTCAAAAGCACAAAAAACATGAAAAGCTCTTCTATGGAGAGATTAGAGCAATTCGAAAGCATCAAAGTGGACCGTTTTACTCTACTTAGCGTTCTTAGAAAAGTCTAAGTTGTTAGGGTAGCTTTCATACAACGTTTCATAACAAAAAGACGTCGATAGACCAAGGTATGTTTTGTAATGCCCGAAAATGTCAAAAGCTCGTTTATGGAGAGAGTTGAGCAACTCCAATGCATCAAAGTGGACAGTTGTACTCGACTAAGTATTCTTAGAAGTCTAAGTTGTCAGTGTGGCTTTCGTACAACATTTCGCAACCAAAAGATGCCAATAGACCAAATTATGTTCTCAAAAGCATAAAAACGTTAAAAGCTCGTCTATGGAGAAAGTAGAGTGATTCCAAGGCATCAAAGTGGACAGTTGTACTCTATTTAGTGTTCTTAGAAGTCTAAGTAACTAGTTCAGCTTTCGTACAACGTTTTGTAATAAAAAGATGCCAATAGACCAAGTAGTGGACCGTTGAAGCACAAAAATGTTAAAAGCTCGTCTATGGAGAGAGTAGAGTGATTCCATGGCATCAAAGAGGACCATTATCCTCTATTTAGTGTTCTTAGATGTCTAAGTTGTTAGTGTAGCTTTCGTACAATGTTTTATAACCAAAAGATACCAGTAAGACCAAGTAATGTTCTCAAAAGTTCAAAAACGTGAAAAGCTTGTCTATGGAGAGAGTAGAGCAATCCGAAAGCATCACAGTGGACCGTTGTACTCTACTTAGTGTTCTTAGAAAATCTAAGTTGCTAGTGTAGCATTCGTACAACGTTTCGCAACGAACATAAGTCAATAGACCAAGTTATGTTTTGTAATGCATGGAAATGTTAGAAGCTCATCTATGGAGAGAGTTTAGCAACTCCAACGTATCAAAGTGGACAATTGTACTCTATTTAGTGTTCTTAGAAGTCTAAGTAGCTAGTGTAGCTTTCGTACAACGTTTCGTAACAAAAAGATGCCAATAGACCAAGTTATGTTCCTTAAAGCACAAAAACGTTAAAAGGTCATCTTCGGAGAGAGTAGAGTGATTCCAAGGCATCAGAGTGGACCGTTGTCCTCTATTTAGTGTTCTTCGAAGTCTAAGTTGTTAGCGTAGCTTTCGTACAATGTTTCGTAACCAAAAGACGCCAATAGACCAAGTTATCTTCTTTAATGCACAAAAAGGTTAAAATCTTATCAATGGAGAGAGTTGACTAATTCCAAGGCATCAAAGTGGACCGTTGTCCTCTATTTAGTGTTCTTAGAAGTCTAAGTTGTTAGCGTATCTTTCGTACAACGTTTCATAACCAAACGATACCAATAAGACCAAGTAATGTTCTCAAAAGTTCAAAAACGTGAAAAGCTCATCTATGGAGAGAGTAGAGAACTTCCAAAGCATGAAAGTGGACCGTTGTACTCTATTTAGTGTTCTTAGAAGTTTAAGTTGATAGCATAGCTTTCGAACAATGTTTCGTAACCAAAATATGTCAATAGACCAAGTTATGTTCTATAATGCACAAAAACGTTAAAAGCGCGTCTATGGAGAGAGTTGAGCAATTCCAAGGCATCAAAGTAGACCGTTGTACTCTAGTTAGTGTTCTTAGAAGCCTAAGTTGTTAGTGTAGCTTTCATACAATGTTTCGTAACCAAAAGATGCCAATAGACCAAGTTATGTTCTCAATTGCGCAAAAACATGAAAAGCACGTCTATGGGGAGAGTAGAGCAATTCCAAAGCATCAAAGTGAACCATTGTACTCTATTTATTGTTCTTAGAAGTGTAAGTTGCTTGCGTAGCTTTCGTACAATGTTTCGTAACCAAAAGATGCCAATAGACCGAGTTATGTTCTCAAATGCTAAAAAACATGAAAAAGCTTGTCTATGGAGAGAGTTGAGCAACTCCAATGCATCGAAGTGGGCAGTTGTGCTCTATTTAGTGTTCTTAGAGTTCTAAGTTGCAGTGTTGCTTTCGTACAACGTTTCATAGCAAAAGGATGCCAATAGACGAAGTTATCTTCTATAAAGCACAAAAATGTTAAAAGCTCGTCTATAGAGAGAGTAGAGTGATTCCAAGGCATCAAAGTGGACCGTTGTCCTCTATCTAGTGTTCTTAGATGCCTAAGTTGTTAGCGTAGCTTTCGTACAACGTTTGACTACCAAAAGATACAAATAAGACCAGGTAATGTTCTCAAAAGTTTAAAAACGTGAAAAGCTCGTCTATGGAGATATTAGAGCACTACCAAAGCATGAAAGTGGACTGTTGCACTCTATTCAGTGTTCTTAGAATATTAAGTTGATAGCGTAGCTGTCGTACAACATTTTGAAACCAAAAGATGTCAATAGACCAAGTTATGTTCTCTAATGCACAAAAACATTAAAAACGCATCTATGGAGAGAGTTGAACAATTCCAAGGCATCAAAATGGACCGTTGCACTCCATTTAGTGTTCTTAGAAGTCTAAGTTGTCAGTATAGCTTTCGTACAACATTTCGTAACGAAAAGATGCCAATAGACCAAGTGATGTTCTCAAAAGCACAAAAACATGAAAAGCTCATCTATGGAGAGAGTAGAGTGATTCCAAGGCATCAAAGAGGACCGTTGTCCTCTATTAAGTGTTCTTAGAAGTCTAAGTTGTTAGTGTAGCTTTCGTACAATGTTTCGTAACCAAAAGATGCCAATAGACCAAGTTATGTTCTCAAAAGCACAAAAACATGAAAAGCTCACCTATGGAGAGAGTAGAGCAATTCCAAGGCATGAAAGTGAACCGTGATACTCTATTTAGTGTTCTTAGAAGTCTAAGTTGTTAGTCTAGCTTTCGTACAACGTTTCGTAGCCAAACGATGCCAATAGACCAAGTTATGTTTTTTAATGCTCAAAAAGTTAAAATCTTATCTATGGAGAGAGTTGACTAATTCCAAGGCATCAAAGTGGACTGTTGTACTTGATTTAGTGTTCTTAGAAGTCTAAGTTGTTATTGTCTCTTTCGTACAACGTTTCGTAACCAAAAGATACCAATAAGACCGAGTAATGTTCTTAAAAGTTCAAAAACGTGAAAAGCTCGTCCATAGAGAGAGTAGAGCTCTTCCAAAGCATCAAAGTGGACAGTTCAACTCTATTCAGTGTTCTAAGAATTTTAAGTTGATAGCGTAGCTTTCAAACAACGTTTCGTAACCAAAAGATGGCAATAGACCAAGTTATGTTTTGTAATGCACAAAAACGTTAAAAGCACATCTATGGAAAGAGTTAAGTAATTGCAAGGCATCAAAGTGGACAGTTGTACTCCACATAGTGCTCCTAGAAGCCTAAGTTGCTATTGTAGCTTTCGTACAACTTTTCGTAGCAAAAAGATGCCAATAGACCAAGTTATGCTCTTTAAAGCACAAAAACGTTAAAAGCTCATCTATGGAGAGAGTAGAGTGACTACAAGGCATCAAAGTGGACCGTTTCCTCTATTTAGTGTTCTTAGAAGTCCAAGTTGTTAGCGTAGCTTTTGTACAATGTTTCATAACCAAAAGATGCCAATAGACCAAGTTACGTTCTCAAATGCATAAAAACATGAAAAGCTCATCTATGGAGAGAGTAGACCAACTCCAAAGCATCAATGTGACCCGTTGTACTCTGTTTAGTGTTCTTAGAAATCTAAGTTGTTAGCGTAGCTTTCGTACAACGTTTCGTAATCAAAAGATGCCAATAGACCAAGTTATGCTCCAAAATGCAAAATAATGTGAGAAAGCTTGTCGATGGAGAGAGTTGAGCAACTCCAATGCATCAGAGACAGTTGTACTCTATTTAGTGTTCTTACAAGTCTAAGTTGCTTGTGTAGCGTTCGTACATCGTTTCGTAACAAAAGGATGCCAATAAGCCAAGTTAAGTTCTTGAAAGCACAAAAACATTAAAAGCTCGTCTATGGAAAGAGTAGAGCAATTCCAAGGCATGAAAGTGGACCGTTAATACTCTATTTAGTGTTCTTAGAAGTCTAAGTTGTTAGTGTAGCTTTCGTACAACGTTTCGTAGCCAAAAGATGCCAATAGACCATGTTATGCTCTTTAATGCACAAAAAGTTAAAATATTATCTACGGAGAGAGTTGACTAATTTCAAGGCATCAAAGTGGACCGTTGTACTCGATTTAGTGTTCTTAGAAGTCCAAGTTGTTACTGTCGCTTTCATACAATGTTTTCTAACCAAAATATACCATTAGACCAAGTTATGTTCTCCAATGGAAAAAAATTGAAAAACTCGTCTATGGAGAGAGTTGAGCAATTCCAAAACATCAAAGTGGACAGTTGTACTCTATTTAGTGTTCTCAAAACTCTAAGTTGCTAGTCTAGCTTTCGTACAACATTTCGTAACAAAAAGATGCCAATACACCAAGTTATGTTCTCTAAAGCACAGAAACGTTAAAAGCTCATCTATAGAGAGAGTAGAGTGACTGCAAGGCATCAAAGTGGACGGTTGTCCTCTATTTAGTGTTCTTAGAAGTCGAAGTTGTTAGCGTAGCTTTCGTACAACGTTTCATAACCAAAAGATACCAATAAGAACAAGTAATGTTCTCAAATGGAAAAAAAAACATGAAAAGCTCATCTATGGAGAGAGTAGAGCACTTCCAAAGCATCGAAGTGGACCGTTGCACTCTATTTAGTGTTCTTAGAAGTTGAAGCTGATAGCGTAGCTTTTGAACAACGTTTCGTAACCAAAAAATGCCAATAGACCAAGTTGCGTTCTCTAATGCATAAAAACGTTAAAAGCGCGTCTATGGAGAGAGTTAAGCAATTCCAAGGCACCAAAGTGGACCGTTGTACTCAACTTAGTGCTCTTCGACGTCTAAGTTGTCAGTGTAGCTTTCGTACAACGTTTCGTAGGCAAATGATGCCAATAGACAAAATTATGTTTCTTAATGCACAAAAACATTAAAAGCTCATCTATGGAGAGAGTTGAGCAATTCCAAGACATCAAAGTGAACCGTTGTACTCTATTTAATGTTCTTATAAGTCTAAGTTGTCAGTGTAGCTTTTGTACAACGTTTCGTAACCGAAAGGTGCCAATAAACCAAGTTATGTTCTCAAAAGCACAAAAACATGAAATGCTCGTCTATGGAGAGACTAGAGCAATTCTAAAGCATCAAAATGGACCGTTGCACGCTACTTAGTGTTCTTAGAAAAGTCTAACTTGTTTGTGTAGTTTTCGTACAACGTTTCGTAATGAAAAGATGTCAATAGCCAAGTTATGTTTTGTAATGCACGAAAACGTTAAAAGCTCGTCTATGTAGAGAGTTGAGTAACTCCAATGCATCAAAGTGGACAGTTGTGCTCATTTTAGTGTTCTTAGAAGTCTAAGTTGCTAGTGCAGCTTTCGTACAACGTTTCGTAACAAACAGATCCCAATACACCAAGTTATGTTCTTTAAAGCACAAAAACGTTAAAAGCTCGTCTATGGAGAGAGTAGAGTGATTCCAAGCCATCAAAGTGGACTGTTATCCTCTATTTAGTGTTCTTAGATGTCTAAGATGTTAGCGTAGCTTTCGTACAATGTTTCATAACCAAAAGATACCAATAAGAGCAAGTAGAGTTCTCAAAAGTTCAAAAACGTGAAAAGGTCGTCTATGGAGAGATTAGAGCACTTCCAAAGCGTTAAAGTGGACCATTGTACTCTATTTAGTGTTCTTTGAAGTTTAAGTTCATAGCGTAGCTGCCGAACAACGTTTCGTAACCAAAAGATGCGAATAGACCAAGTTATGTTCTATAATGCCCAAAAATGTTAAAAGCGCATCTATGAAGAGAGTTGAACAATTCCAAGGCATCAAAGTAGACCATTATACTCCATTTAGTGTTCTTAGAAGTCTAAGTTGCTAGTGTAGCTTTCGTACAACGTTTCGTAACCAAAAGATGCCCATTGACCAAGTTGCGTTCTCAAATGCGCAAAAACATGAAAAGCTCATCTATGGACTGAGTAGACCAAGTCCAAAGCATCGAAGTTAACCGTTGTACTCTATTTAGTGTTATTAGAAGTCTAAGTTGTTAACGTAGCTTTCGTACAATGTTTCGTAATCAAGAGATGTCAATAGACCAAGTTATGTTCTCAAATGCAAAAAACCGTGAAAAAGCTTGTCGATGGAGAGAGTTGAGCAACTCGAAAGCATCAAAGTGGACAGTTGTACTCTATTTAGTGTTCTTATAAGTCTAAGTTGCTAGTGTAGTGTTCGTACATCGTTTCGTAACAAAAAGATGCCAATAGACCAAGTTAAGTTTGTGAAAGCACAAAAACGTTAAAAGCTCATCTATGGAGAGACTAGAGCAATTCCAAGGCATGAAAGTGGACCGTTACACTCTATTTAGTGTTCTTAAAAGTGTAAGTTGTTAGTGTATCTTTCGTACAACGTTTCGTAACCAAAAGATGCGAATAGGCCAAGTTACGTTCTCAAATGCGCAAAAAGATGAAAAGCTCATCTATGAAGAGAGAGTAGACCAACTCCAAAGCATCAAAGTGAACCGTTGTACTCTATTCAGTGTTCTTAGAAGTCTAAGTTGTTAACGTAGCTTTCGTACAATGTTTCGTAATAAAAAGATGCCAACAGACCAAGTTATGTTCTCAAATGCAAAAAAACGTAAAAAAGCTTGTCGACGGAGAGAGTTGAGCAACTCCAATGCATCAAAGACAGTTGTACTCTATTTAGTGTTCTTAGAAGTCTAAGTTGTTAGTGTAGCTTTTGTACAATGTTTTGCAGCCAAAAGATGCCAATAGACCAACTTCTGCTCTTCAATGCACAAAAACGTTAAAATCTTGTATAATGAGAGAGTTTACTAATTCCAAGGCATCAAAGTGGGCCGTTGTACTCGATATAGTGTTCTTAGAAGTCTAAGTTGTTATTCTCGCTTTCGTACAACGTTCTGTAACCAAAATATACCATTAGACCCAGTTATGTTCTCAAATGGAAAGAAAAACATGAAAGGCTCGTCTATGGAGAGAGTTGAGTAATTCCAAAAACATCAAAGTGGATAGTTGTACTCTATTTAGTGTTCTTAGAAGTCTAAGTTGCTAGTGTAGCTTTCGTACAACGTTTCGTACCAAAAAGATGCCAATAGACCAAGTTGTGTTCTCTAATGCACAAAAACGTTAAAAGCGCGTCTATGCAGAGAGTTAAGCAATTCCAAGGCATCAAATTGGACCGTTGTACTCCACTTAGTGTTCTTGGAAGTCTAAGTTGTTAGGGTAGCTTTCGTACAACGTTTTTAACCAAAAGATGCCAATAGACCAAGTTATGTTCTTTAATGCACAAGAACGTTAAAAGCTCATCTATGGAGAGAGTTGAGCAATTCCAAGGCATCAAAGTGAACCGTTGTACTCTATTTAATGTTCTTATAAGTCTAAGTTGTTAGTGTAGCTTTTGTACAACGTTTCGTAACCAAAAGGTGCCAATAAACCAAGTTATGTTCTCAAAAGCATAAAAACGTGAAATGCTCGTCTCTGGAGATAGTAGAGCAATTCTAAAGGATCAAAGTGGACAGTTGTACTCTACTTAGTGTTCTTAGAAAAGTCTAAGTTGTTAGTGTAGCTTTCGTACAACGTTTCACAACGAAAAGATGTCAATAGCCAAGTTATGTTTTGTAATGCACGAAAACGTTAAAAGCTTGCCTATAGAGAAAGTTCAGTAACTCCAATGCATCAAAGTGGACAGTTGTGCTCTATTTAGTGTTCTGAGAAGTCTAAGTTGCTAGTGTAGCTTTCGTGCAACGTTTCGTAACAAAAAGATGCCAATGGACCAAGTTATGTTCTTTAAATCACAAAAACGTTAAAAGCTCATCTATGGAGAGAGTAAAGTGATTCCAAGGCATCAAAGTGGACTGTTGTCCTCTATTTAGTGTTCTTAGATGTCTAAGTTGTTAGCGTAGCTTTCGTACAATGTTTCATAACCAAAAGATACCAATAAGAGCAAGTAATGTTCTCAAAAGTTTAAAAACGTGAAAAGCTCGTCTATGGAAAGAGTAGAGCACTTCCAAATCGTCAAAGTGGACTGTTGTACTCTATTTAGTGTTCTTAGAAGTTTAGGTTCATAGCGTAGCTTTCGAACAACGTTTCGTAACCAAAAGATGCCAATAGACCAAGTTATGTTCTATAATGCACAAAAACGTTAAAAGCGCGTCTGTGAAGAGAGTTGAACAATTCCAAGGCATCAAAGTAGACCATTGTACTCCATTTAGTGTTCTTAGAAGTCTAAGTTGTTAGTGTAGCTTTCGTACAATGTTTCGCAACCAAAAAATGCCCATAGACCAAGTTACGTTCTCAAATGCGCAACAACATGAAAAGCTCATCTATGGAGTGAGTACACGACTCCAAAGCATCAAAGTGAACCGTTGTACTCTATTTAGTGTTCTTAGAAGTCTAAGTTGTTAACGTAGCTTTCGTACAATGTTTCGTAATCAAAAGATGCCAATAGACCAAGTTATGTTCTCAAATGCAAAAAACCGTGAAAAAGCTTGTCGATGGAGAGAGTTGAGCAACTCCAAAGCATCGAAGTGGACAGTTGTACTCTATTTAGTGTTCTTAGAAGTCTAAGTTGCTAGTGTAGCATTCGTACATCATTTCGTAACAAAAAGATGCAATAGACCAAGTTTAGTTCTTGAAAGCACAAAAACGTTAAAAGCACATCTATGAAGAGACTAGAGCAATTCCAAGGCATGAAAGTGGACCGTTACACTCTATTTAGTGTTCTTAGAAGTCTAAGTTGTTAGTGTAGCTTTCGTACAACGTTTCGTAACCAAAAGATGCTAATAGACCAAGTTACGTTCTCAAATGCACAAAAAGATGACAAGCTCATCTATGGAGAGAGTAGACCAACTCCAAAGCATCAAAGTGAACCGTGGTACTCTACTTAGTGTTCTTAGAAGTCTAAGTTGTTAACGTAGCTTTCGTTTAATGTTTCATAATCAAAAGATGCCAATAGACCAAGTTATGTTCTCAAATGCAAAAAAAGGTGAAAAAACTTGTCGATGGAGAGAGTTGAGCAACTCCAATGCATCATAGTGGACAGTTGTGCTCTATTTAGTGTTCTTAGAAGTCTAAGTTGATAGTGTACCGTTCGTCCATCTTTTCATGACAAAAAGATGCCAATAGACCAAGTTAAGATCTTGAAAGCACAAAAAGGTTAAAAGCTCATCAATGGAGAGAGTAGAGCAATTCCAAGGCATGAAAGTGGATCGTTACACTCTATTTAGTGTTCTTATAAGTCCAAGTTGTTAGTGTAGCTTTCGTACAACGTTTCGTAACCAAAAGATGCTAATAGACCAAGTTACGTTCTCAAATGCGTAAAAAGATGAAAAGCTCATCTATGGAGAGAGCTGACCAAGTCCAAAGCATCAAAGTGAACCGTTGTACTCTATTTAGTGTTCTTAGAAGTCTAAGTTGTTAACGTAGCTTTCCTACAATGTTTCGTAATCAAAAGCTTGTCGATGGAGAGAGTTGAGCAACTCCAACGCATCAAAGTGGACAGTTGTAATCTATTTAGTGTTCTTAGAAGTCTTAACTTGCTAGTTTAGCTTTCGGACAACGTTTCGTAACTAAAAGATGCCAGTAGACCAAGTTAAGTTCTTGAAAGCACAAAAACGTTAAAAGCTTGTCTATGGAGAGAGTAGAGCAATTCCAAGGCATGAAAGTGGACCGTTATACTCTATTTAGTGTTCTTAGAAGTCTAAGTTGTTAGTGTAGCTTTCGTACAATGTTTTGCAGGCAAAAGATACCAATAGACCAAGTTATGCTCTTTAATGCACAAAAACGTTAAAATCTTATCTAAGGAGAGAGTTTACTCATTCGAAGGCATCAAAGTGGGCCATTGTACTCAATATAGTGTTCTTAGAAGTCTAAGTTGTTACTGTCGCTTTCGTACAACATTCTGTAACCAAAATATACCATTAGACCCAGTTATGTTCTCAAATGGAAAAAAAACATGAAAAGCTCGTCTATGGAGAGAGTTGAGCAATTCCAAAAACATCAAAGTGGACAGTTGTACTCTAGTTAGTGTTCTTAGAAGTCTAAGTTGCTAGTGTAGCTTTCGTATAACGTTTCGTACCAAAAAGATGCCAATCGACCAAGTTGTGTTCTCCACTGCACAAAAATGTTAAAAGCGCGTCTATGTAGAGAGTTAAGCAATTCCAAGGCATCAAAGTGGACCATTGCACTCCACTTAGTGTTCTTGGAAGTCTAAGTTGTTAGTGTAGCTTTCGTACAACGGTTCCTAACCAAAAGATGCCAATAGACCAAGTTATGTTCTTTAATGCACAAGAACGTTAAAAGCACATCTATGGAGAGAGTTGAGCTATTCCAAGACATCAAAGTGAACCGTTGTACTCTATTTAATGTTCTTATAAGTCTAAGTTGTTAGTGTCGCTTTTGTACAATGTTTCCTAACCAAAAGGTGCCAATAAGCCAAGTTATGTTTTCAAAAGCACAGAAACGTGAAATGCTCGTCTATGGAGACAGTAGAGCAATTCTAAAGCATCAAAGTGGACCGTTGTACTCTACTTAGTGTTCTTAGAAAAGTCTAAGTTGTTAGTGTAGCTTTCGTACAACGTTTCGTAACGAAAAGATGTCAATAGCCAAGTTATGTTTTGTAATGCACGAAAACGTTAAAAGCACGTCTATGGAGAAAGTTGAGTCACTCCAATGCATCAAAGTGGACAGTTGTGCTTTATTTAGTGTTCTTAGAAGTCTCAGTTGCTAGTGCAGCTTTCGTGCAACGTTTCATAACAAAAAGATGCCAATGGACCAAGTTACATTCTTTAAAGCACAAAAACGTTAAAAGCTCGTCTATGGAGAGAGTAAAGTGATTCCAAGGCATCAAAGTGGACCGTTGTCCTCTATTTAGTGTTCTTAGATGTCTAAGTTGTTAGCGTAGCTTTCGTACAACGTTTCATAACCAAAAGATACCAATAAGAGCAAGTAATGTTCTCAAAAGTTTAAAAACGTGAAAAGCTCGTCTATGGAAAGAGTAGAGCACTTCCAAAGCATCAAACTGGACTGTTGTACTCTATTTAGTGTTCTTAGAAGTTAAAGTTGATAGCGTAGCTTTCGAACAATGTTTTGTAACCAAAAGATGCCAATAGACCAAGTTATGTTCTATAATGCACAAAAACATTAAAAGCGCGTCTATGGAGAGAGTTGAACAATTCCAAGGCATCAAAGTAGACCATTGTACTCCATTTAGTGTTCTTAGAAGTCTAAGTTGTTAGTGTAGCTTTCGTACAACGTTTCGTAGCCAAAAGATGCCCATGGACCAAGTTACGTTCTCAAATGCGCAAAAATATGAAAAGCTCATCTATGGAGAGAGTAGACCAACTCCAAAGCATCAAAGTGAACTGTTGTACTCTACTTAGTGTTGTTAGAAGTCTAAGTTGTTAACGTAGCTTTCGTACAATTTTTGGTAATCAAAAGATGCCAATAGACCAAGTTATGTTCTCAAATGCAAAAAAACTTGAAAAAGCTTGTCGATGGAGAGATTGAGCAACTCCAACGCATCGAAGTGTACAGTTGTACTCTATTTAGTGTTCTTAGAAGTCTAAGCTACTAGTGTAGCTTTCATACATCGTTTCATAACAAAAAGATGCCAGTAGACCAAGTTAAGTTCTTGAAAGCTCAAAAACGTTAAAAGCTCATCTATGGAGAGAGTAGAGCAATTCCAAGGCATGAAAGTGGACCATTATCTCTATTTAGTGTTCTTAGAAGTCTAAGTTGTTAGTGTAGCTTTCGTAAAATGTTTCACAGCCAAAAGATGCCAATAGACCAATTAATGCTCTTTAATGCACAAAAACGTTAAAATCTTATCTAAGGAGGGAGTTTACTAATTCCAAGGCATGAAAGTGGGCCGTTGTACTCGATATAGTGTTCTTAGAAGTATAAGTTGTTACTGTCGCTTTCGTACAACGTTCTGTAACCAAAATATACCATTAGACCCAGTTATCTTCTCAAATGGAAAAAAAACATGAAACGCGCATCTATGGAGAGAGTTGAGCAATTCCAAAACATCAAATTGGACAGTTGTACTCTATTTAGTGTTCTTATAAGTCTAAGTTGCTAGTGTAGCTTTCGTACAACGTTTTGTACCAAAAAGATGCCAATAGACCAAGTTGTGTTTTCTAATGCACAAAAACGTTAAAAGCGAGTCTATGCAGAGAGTTAAGCAATTCCAAGGCATCAAAGTGGACCGTTGTACTCCACTTAGTGTCCTTGGAAGTCTAAGTTGTTCGTGTAGCTTTCGTACAACGTTTTCTAACCAAAGGATGCCAAAAGACCAAGTTATGTTCTTTAATGCGCAAGAACGTTAAAAGCTCATCTATGGAGAGAGATGAGCAATTCCAAGGCATCAAAGTGAACCGTTGTAATCTATTTAATGTTGTTATAAGTCTAAGTTATTAGGGTAGCTTTTGTACAACGTTTTGTAACCAAAAGGTGCCAATAAACCAAGTTATGTTCTCAAAAGCACAAAAACGTGAAATGCTCATCTATGGAGACAGTAGATCAATTCTAAAGCAACAAAGTGGACCGTTGTACTCTACTTAGTGTTCTTAGAAAAGTCTAAGTTGTTAGTGTAGCTTTCGTACAACGTTTCGTAACGAAAATATGTCAATAGCCAAGTTATGTTTTGTAATGCACGAAAACGTTAAAATCTCATCTATGGAGAAAGTTGAGTAACTCCAATGCATGAAAGTGGACAATTGTGCTCGATTTAGTGTTCTTAGAAGTCTAAGTTGCTAGTGTAGCTTTCGTGCAACGTTTCGTAACAAAAAGGTGCCAATGGACCAAGTTATGTTCTTTAAAGCACAAAAACGTTAATATCTCGTCTATGGAGAGAGTAAAGTGATTCCAAGGCATCAAAGTGGAGTGTTGTCCTCTATTTAGTGTTCTTAGATGACTAAGTTGTTAGCGTAGCTTTCGTACAACGTTTCATAATCAAAAGACACCAATAAGGGCAAGTAATGTTCTCAAAAGTTTAAAAACGTGAAAAGCTCGTCTATGGAAAGAGTAGAGCACTTCCAAAGCGTCAAAGTGGACCGTTGTACTCTATTTAGTGTTCTTAGAAGTTGAAGTTGATAGCGTAGCTTTCGAACAGCGTTTCGTAACCAAAAGATGCCAATAGACCAAATTATGTTCTATAATGCACAAAAATGTTAAAAGCCCGTCTATGGAGAGAGTTGAACAATTCCAAGGCATTAGAAGTCTAAGTTGTCAGTGTTGCTTTCGTACAACGTTTCGTAAGCAAAAGATGCCCATAGCCCAAGTTCCGTTCTGAAATGCGTAAAAACATGAAAAGCTCATCTATGGAGTGAGTAAACCAACTCCAAAGCATCAAAGTGAACCGTTGTACTCTATTTAGTGTTCTTAGAAGTCTAAGTTGTTAACGTAGCTTCCGTACAATGTTTCGTAATCAAAAGATGCCAATAGACCAAGTTATGTTCTCAAATGCAAAAAACCTTGAAAAAGCTGGTCGATGGAGAGAGTTGAGCAACTTCAAAGTATCAAAGTGGACAGTTGTACTCTAATTAGTGTTCTTAGAAGTCTAAGTTGCTAGAGTAGCGTTCGTACATCGTTTTATAACAAAAAGATGCCAATAGACCAAGATAAGTTTTTGAAAGCACGAAAACGTTAAAAGCACATCTATGGAGAGAGTAGAGCAATTTCAAGGCCTGAAAGTGTACCGTTACACTCTATTTAGTGTTCTTAGAATTCTAAGTCGTTAGTGTAGTTTTCGTACAACGTTTCGTAACCAAAAGATGCTAATAGACCAAGTTACGTTCTCAAATGCGTAAAAAGATTAAAAAGCTCATCTATGGAGAGAGTAGACCAAGTCCAAAGCATCAAAGTGAACCGTTGTACTCTATTTAGTGTTCTTAGAAGTCTAAGTTGTTAACGTAGCTTTCCTACAATGTTTCGTAATCAAAAGATGCCAATAGACCAAGTTATGTTCTCAAATGCAAAAAAACCGTGAAAAAGCTTGTCGATGGAGAGAGTTGAGCAACTCCAATGCATCAAAGTGGACAGTTGTAATCTATTTAGTGTTCTTAGAAGTCTTAACTTGCTAGTTTAGCTTTCGGACAACGTTTCGATAGGTAAAAAATCCAATAGACCAAGTTAAGTTCAAAATTGCACGAAACGTGAAAAACTTGTCTATGCATAGAATTGAGCATTCCTAAGGCATCAAATTGGACCGTTATACTCTGTTTAGTGTTCTTAGAAGTCTTAACTTGCTAGTTTATCTTTGGACATTGTTTCGTTAGGAAAAGAAGCCAATAGACCAAGTTAAGTTCAAAATTGCGTGAAACGAGGAAAACTTGTCTACGCATAGAACTGAGCATTCCTAAGGCATCAAATTGGACCGTTATACTCTATTTAGTGTTCTTAGAAGTCTTAACTTGCTAGTTTAGCTTTTGGACAACGTTTTGTTAGGTAAAGAAGCCAATAGACCAAGTTAAGTTCAAAATTACACGAAACGAGAAAAACTTGTCCACACATAGAACTGAGCATTCCTAAGGCATCAAATTGGACCGTTATAGTTATCCAAAGTTTCCTTTCATCCTTCTTTATAAATTTTATATTTTCTTTCACATGTGAGAACACAACTCCCCCTTGAATGATGCAGAGAATTAGTCATAACAATTGGATCAAAAAAATGGGATTAATCAATCAAAGATATCAAGAATTCAATAACATCAACTTTTATGCACAATGTCTCTTTTCGGATTAAACTTATCCAAGTTATAATCTTCAAAGTAAGCCATATTCATTTTGAGTAACCTATACTAAACTCCCATAGATCTCTTTTCAATGCCATTTTTATAGATGGATCATTTTAGTCCAGACGGATTACAGTGAGCAACACGGTCTAACGCACACCTTGCTTAACGACCTTCAAGCTCTAGCTAACCAAGACTCTCTCAAACCTCTCTCCGGGACCTCGGCTCCGATACCAGACGATGGTCTAAGGTCTAGATAAAACTTCTAGGCGATCTGTAATATCTTGCCAAGTTTCATTTAAATTATTTATAAGATCTTGAAGTCTATTAACACGATGACGGAGGGGGATGTATGTTTCTATAGTACTTAACCTAAGCAGAAGCTGGGCCTCTCTAAGTCTAATATGAGCTAAATCTATTTGTCTTTCAATTTCTCTTAAAAATTTACGCAATTGAACTACAGACATAGACATAAGATTTAAACATTTATGCAGAATGATATGAACAAGAGTTTCTGATGTTCCAGATCAAACTGAGTTGCAGGAACAGAGCATACTTATGATATGAGATGCAGAGAAAGTTAGAATATTACCAGTAATAAGCGACAAGAAGCAGAATAAGCAACAAGAAGCTTGTATTAACTCTTCCCAAGTAGTTTACAAGAAAAACAATGTGATCTCTAACTATGTGGTGTCTTTACAAAGAGATTTACAACCTATTTATAAACCCTTCTAAGGGCAAACAAGTAAAAGCGGGTGCTCATTGGGCCCCATCGATCAATTACAATTGTCGGCCATAAGAAGGAAAAAAAAAACAAAATGAAGAAAGTAACTTTTTACAAAGTAGGATATATCCGACAAAAGTAGGTAGGGAGTCATAACATCCGTGATGATTGCAAAGTCCTCTTTTGAAAAGAGGGAGACACGTCCAAAGTAGAGTAGGTGGAGCCTGTCTTGTAGCAAGCAGCAGGTAGATCTTGTCTTGACAAGATCTTGACGTCAAACTTACTTTCCATCAAAGTTTCTATCGATCTGGGAGTAGGATGGTTGCGAAAGTTCTACATCTTCATTTAGATAAGGCTGATAAGTCTCATCAGAGGTGTCTTCTTTTGAGGAATCGATTAAAGTCACATCATCTTTAGAAGATCTTGTTGTTTTTTTCTGGTAGGCTAATTTTTTTAGCCTGAAGAATGAGCTCTGGACACTCATTCTTCATGTGTCCCTTTTTTGCCACATTCAAAAACACTTCAAATCTTTGCTTTGCTCCTCATGAGTACCTTGGAAGTATTTTGATCTACATGACCAGATTTGAAATTGTCTCTTTTGGAATGGTTGAATGGTGCTCCCACCTTTCTTCTTCATATTTATCAAGTATCTCTTAAATCTTCTTGTCATTAAGGCAATTTCCTCATCACTCAAGTCATCTCCACTATCACCCTTGGAGGAAAAAGCTAGACTCTTCTTTTTGGTGTCTTCCTTTTGGGCTTCTCTTGCCTTCATGTTTGTTTCATACACCATCAAGGAACCGACCAACTCATCCAACTTCAAAGATTTTGAGGTCTTTAGCTTCTTGGATGGCTGTGACTTTGGCATCCCATGCTTCTGGAAGACTTCTCAAGTATTTTTGCACCTTTTCTTTATTGGAGAAAGTCTTTCCTAAAGATTCAAGAGAATTCAAAATCTGAGTTAGTCTTATATCCATTTCGGTAATGGATTCATTAGGATGCATGGTAAACAGTTCATATGAATGCATGAGCATGTTAATCCTTGACTCCTTTACTTGATTAGTGCCCTCATGCTTCATCTCTAACCTAGTCCACATGTCTTTGCCGAAATGCATGCAGAAATATGTTTAGCATCAACTTGATTTAATGCATTAAACAAGATTGACATAGCTTTAGCATTTAAAGACATCTTCTTCTTATCATGTTCATCCCATTTATCCTTAGGTTTTGAAATCTCTTTTTCGACATCACCGATCTTGGTGGTGATGGTAGGCTCATAAGGTCCCATCTTCTATGACATACCACAAATCAATATCAAGAGACATGAAATAAAGTTTCATTCTCATCTTCCAATGGTCATAGTCTTCTCCATTAAAAAATGGAGGTCTACTACTAGATTGACCCTCTAACACATGATCATGTCTACCACTAGTAGATGCCATCATATAAACCACTAATAATGCACAAGACAATTACTTCTATATGCAAGGGAACACAGGCTCCGATACCACTTGTTGGATCGGATGGCACTACAAGAGGGGGGTGAATTGTGGTCTTAATCAAATTTAGACTAAGTCAACCTCTTTTTCTGTTTCAATTGAGTTTAACCCTAAGCGGAAGCAATTTAAATAAGTTGAAATATAAATGTAGGCAAAGATAATCACAGAAAGCAAACTTAACAACCAGAATCAAGTCAAATGATCAAAAATGAAATATCACACACAAAACAGGTTGTAATGAAGCACACAATCAGATTCAACAAATGTGTGCACAAGCTTGATTCTATCACCCTAGATGTCCAATTTCAAGTATGCAATGCAAGTATGATATGCTAAAATGAAATTGCTGTAAAATTAAAGAGGGCAAAGAGATTTATAGTGGTTCGGCTTAACCCAAGCCTACTTCACTCCCTAAGCCACCCTTGGGAATTTGAAACACTCAACTATGGCTTGTTTCAAACCGAGTCAAGCGGAACTCATACAACCAGTGTTTTGAAGCCAAAAACCAAAACTTTACAATCAGTGTGGTTTCTAGCTCTCCACACAAACTCTTATCAACAATACACCTCGGTCTCACCGAGAACATAAATCAACAAGTTTAAATCTCAAATAGGCTCTTTACGACAGCCGGGTAGAGAAGTAGTTAAGCTCAAGGTATGGCTCTTTGAGTAGCTAGATATGGAAGTGTTTAGGCTCAAATGAGGCTCTTAGGTAGTTGGATATGGTATGGTGAAAATCTGGACAGTTTTGTAGTATTTTAGTTGCTAGGGTTTGTGGACCTTGAATATGTAGCAACTAGCTTGAATCAAGTGATAAAGGCTCAAATGTATGAAATGAAAGTTTCAAAGTGGCCTTTTATGTTCTGGAAATCAGATTGTGCAAGCAAGAAAATGGCTTTCGAGGAAATGATAAGAATCAGGTAAGAAAGGCTCAAGAGTAACAATAAAGCTTTGTTTGGCTAGTGTATATGATCTCTCTTCAAAATCAAGTATGTAATCAAAGAATGAATGAGTGAAAGAATGAAAGCTTGAAAGATGAAGAACACTTAAGAGAGAAAGAGTAATTTTTGGCCAAGTCTATGCACCATGGACAAAGAGTTAATTTTTGTAGAAATTGTGGAGTGTAAGCTCATGAAATGAGGACCATTGGATTAGATATGAAAAATATGGACCCTTGGATCAATATAGCTGTTAGAAGGCTTAGAGAAGTGTGAAAATGATTACAACAAGTCTCTCTTTGCTGGGAGGAATAATGGCCATTAGATGAGGAAGGTTTAAAGATAGCCATTGGATAAAAAGGTGTACTGGAAAGGTTTAATCTTGCACCAATGGATCAAAAAGATATTTTGGAGGGAAGGAATGTGGACCATTGGATGAGGAAAACCTTTGAAATAAATCACCTTCCTTTGTCTTTTTTCAAAGTGCTTTTCCAGAAAATTATGTCTCTTTTGTAGCAAAAGAGGTCTTGAGAACGTGAGGCATTTATTGCATGTCTCCTCTTGCTTTTTGGCTTTAAATCTCTATTGTTGACTTGTAGCTCTTATTGGCTCCACTAATCCATTTCATGTATCCACTTCTTATGCCATGTCATCACGTCCATGTCATTTGCCACGTCAGTCTGTTGACTTTGACTCTGACCAGAAAGTCAACTTTTCTTCAATTGGCTCCATTTAAGCTCCAAGATTTTTTTTACATATTCTGACCATGGTTGACCACGAAAATGACTTTCTTAATCATGTTTGACAATGATTAAGTCTTCATTACAGTTTGGTTAAGGTCACCATGTTGATACATGGTCAACTTGATCATCCTACACACAATTAAACTCAAGACATGCTATGTAAGCCTTGTTAGCGCTTCTTGCAATGTTAGTCCATGTTAGTTCAATAAATCAAATTCCCATGCATTTTAGGTAGGACATATAGGTCTAAGATTTCTCATGTAAATTATGGATCAAAGTTCAATCAATCATGATTTTGTAATTACTCAAACATATATATTCAACATTCCTAAGGCATGAAAATGGACCATTATACTCTATTTAGTGTTCTTAGAAGTCTTAACTTGCTAGTTTAGCTTTTGGACATCGTTTCGTTAGGTAAAAAAGCCAATAGACCAAGTTAAGTTCAAAATTGCACAAAACGTGAAAAACTTGTCCATGCATAGAATTAAGCATTCCTAAGGCATCAAAATAGACCGTTATACTCTATTTAGCGTTCTTGGAAGTCTTAACTTGCTAGTTTAGCTTTTGGACATCGTTTCGTTAGGTACAGAAGCCAATAGACCAAGTTAAGTTTAAAAATGCACGAAACGTTAAAAACTTGTCCATGCAAAGAATTGAGCATTCCTAAGGCATCAAAGTAGACCGTTATACTCTATTTAGTGTTCTTAGAAGTCTTAACTTGCTAGTTCAGCTTTTGGACAACGTTTCGTTAGGTAAAGAAGCCAATAGACCAAGTTAAGTTCAAAATTGCATGGAACGTGAAAAACTTGTCCATGCATAGAATTGAGCATTCCTAAGGCATCAAAATAGACCGTTATACTCTATTTAGTGTTCTTCGAAGTCTTAACTTGTTAGTATAGCTTTTGGATAACGTTTCGTTAGGTAAAAAAGCCAATAGACCAAGTTAGGTTCAAAATTGCACGACACATGAAAAACTTGTCTACGCATAGAATTGAGCATCCCTAAGGCATGAAAATGGACCGTGATACTCTATTTAGTGTTCTTCGAAGTCTTAACTTGCTAGTTTAGCTGTTGGACATCGTTTCATCAGGTAAAGAAGCCATTAGACCAAGCTAAGTTCAAAATTACACGAAACGTTAAAAACTTGTCCATGCATAGAATTGAGCATTCCTAAGGCATCAAAATAGACCGTTATACTCTATTTAGTGTTCTTAGAAGTCTTAACTTGCTAATTTAGCTTTTGGACAACGTTTCGTTAGGTAAAGAAGCCAATAGACCAAATTAAGTTCAAAATTGAACGAAACGTGAAAAACTTGTCCATGCATAGAATTGAGCATTCTTAAGGCATCAAAATAGACCGCTATACTCTATTTAGTGTTCTTAGAAGTCTTAATTTTCTAGTTTAGCTTTTGGATAACGTTTCGTTATGTAAAGAAGCCAACAGACCCAGTTAGGTTCAAAATTGCACCAAACATCAAAAACTTGTCTATGCATAGAATTGAGGATTCCTAAGGCATGAAAATGGACCGTTATACTCTATTTAGTGTTCTTGGAAGTCTTAACTTGCTAGTTCAGCTTTTCGACAACGTTTCCTTAGGTAAAGAAGCCAATAGACCAAGTTAAGTCCAAAATTGCACGAAACGTGAAAAATTTGTCCATGCATAGAATTGAGCATTCCTAAGGCATCAAAATAGACCGTTATACTCTATTTAGTGTTCTTAGAAGTCTTAACTTGCTGGTTTAGCTTTTAGATAACGTTTCGTTAGGTAAAAAAGCCAATCGACCAAGTTCGGTTCAAAATTGCATGAAAAATGAAAAACTTGTCTATGCATAGAATTGAGCATCCCTAAGGCATGAAAATGGACCGTGATACTCTATTTAGTGTTCTTCGAAGTCTTAACTTGCTAGTTTAGCTGTTGGACATCATTTCGTCAGGTAAAGAAGCCAATAGACCAAGCTAAGTTCAAAATTGCACGAAACGTTAAAAACTTATCCATGCATACAATTGAGGATTCCTAAGGCATCAAAATAGACCGTTATACTCTATTTAGTGTTCTTAGAAGTCTTAACTTGCTAGTTTAGCTTTTGGACAACGTTTCGTTAGGTAAAGAAGCCAATAGACCAAGTTAAGTTCAACATTGAACGAAATGTGAAAAACTTGTCCATGCATAGAATTGAGCATTCCTAAGGCATCAAAATAGACCGTTATACTCTATTTAATGTTCTTAGAAGTCTTAATTTTCTAGTTTAGCTTTTGGATAACGTTTCGTTAGGTAAAGAACCCAATAGACCCAGTTAGGTTCAAAATTGTACGAAACATGAAAAACTTGTCTATGCATAGAATTGAGGATTACTAGTTTAGCTTTTGGACATCGTTTCGTTAGGTGAAGAACCCACTAGACCAAGTTCAGTTCAAAATTGCATGAAACGTGAAAAACTTGTCCATGCAAAGAATTGAGCATTCCTAAGGCATCAAACTAGACCGTTATACTCTATTTAGTGTTCTTAGAAGTCTTAAATTGCTAGTTCGGCTTTTGGACAACGTTTCGTTAGGTAAAAAGCCAATAGACCAAGTTAAGTTCAAAATTGCATGAAACGTGAAAAACATGTCCATGCATAGAATTGAGCATTCCTAAGGCATCAAAATAGATCGTTATACTCTATTTAGTGTTCTTAGAAGTCTTAATTTTCTAGTTTAGCTTTTGGATAATGTTTCGTTATGTAAAGAAGCCAACAGACCCAGTTAGGTTCAAAATTGCACCAAACATGAAAAACTTGTTTATGCATAGAATTGAGGATTCCTAAGGCATGAAAATGGACCGTTATACTCTATTTAGTGTTCTTCGAAGTCTTAACTTGCTAGTTCAGCTTTTCGACAACGTTTCCTTAGGTAAAGAAGCCAATAGACCAAGTTAAGTTCAAAATTGCACGAAACGTGAAAAATTTGTCCATGCATAGAATTGAGCATTCCTAAGGCATCAAAATAGACCGTTATACTCTATTTAGTGTTCTTAGAAGTCTTAACTTGCTAGTTTAGCTTTTGGATAACGTTTCGTTAGGTAAAAAAGCCAATAGACCAAGTTAGGTTCAAAATTGCATGAAAAATGAAACACTTGTCTATGCATAGAATTGAGCATCCCTAAGGCATGAAAACGGACCGTTATACTCTATTTAGTGTTCTTCGAAGTCTTAACTTGCTAGTTTAGCTGTTGGACATCGTTTCGTCAGGTAAAGAAGCCAATAGACCAAGCTAAGTGCAAAATTGCACGAAACGTTAAAAACTTGTCCATGCATAGAATTGAGGATTCCTAAGGCATCAAAATAGACTGTTATACTCTATTTAGTGTTCTTAGAAGTCTTAACTTGCTAGTTTAGCTTTTGGATAACGTTTCGTTAGGTGAAAAAGCCAATAGACCGAGTTATGTTCAAAATTACACGAAACGTGAAAAACTTGTCCATGCATAGAATTGAGCATTCCTAAGGCATCAAAATAGACCGTTATACTCTATTTAGTGTTCTTAGAAGTCTTAACTTGCTAGTTTAGCTTTTGGATAACGTTTCGTTAGGTAAAAAAGGCAATAGACCAAGTTAGGTTCGAAATTGCACGAAACATGAAAAACTTGTCTATGCATAGAATTGAGCATTCTTGAGGCATGAAAATGGACCGTTATACAATATTTAGTGTTCTTCGAAGTCTTAACTTCCTAGTTTAGCTTTTGGACATCGTTTCGTTAGGTAAAGAACCCCTTAGACCAAGTTAAGTTCAAAATTGTACGAAACGTGAAAAACTTGTCCATGCATAGAATTGAGGATTCCTAAGGCATCAAAATAGACCATTATACTCTATTTAGTGTTCTTAGAAGTCTTAACTTGCTAGTTTAGCTTTTGGACAACGTTTCGTTAGGTAAAGAAGCCAATAGACCAAGTTAAGTTCAAAATTGAACGAAATTTGAAAAACTTGTCCATGCATAGAATTGAGCATTCCTAAGGCATCAAAATAGACCGTTATACTCTATTTAGTGTTCTTAGAAATCTTAATTTTCTAGTTTAGCTTTTGGATAATGTTTCGTTAGGTAGAAAAGCCAATAGACCCAGTTAGGTTCAAAATTGTACGAAACATGAAAAACTTGTCTATGCATAGAATTTAGGATTCCCAAGGCATGAAAATGGACCGTTACACTCTACTTAGTGTTCTTCGAAGTCTTAACTTGCTAGTTTAGCTTTTGGACATCGTTTCGTTAGGTAAAGAACCCACTAGACCAAGTTCAGTTGAAAATTGCACGAAACGTGAAAAACTTGTCCATGCATAGAATTGAGAATTCCTAAAACATCAAAATGGACCGTTATACTCTATTTAATGTTCTTAGAAGTCTTAACTTGCTAGTTTACCTCGTGGACAATGTTTCATTAGGTAAAGAAGCCAATAGAACAAGTTATGTTCAAAATTACACGAAACGTGAAAAACTTGTCCATGCATAGAATTGAGCATTCCTAAGACATCAAAATAGACCGTTATACTCTATTTAGTGTTCTTAGAAGTCTTAACTTTCTAGTTTAGCTTTTGGATAACGTTTAGTTAGGTAAAAAAGTTAATAGACCAGGTTAGGTTCAAAATTGCATTGCACGAAAGATGAAAAACTTGTCTATGCATAGAATTGAGCATTCCTGAGGCATGAAAATGGACCGTTATATTCTATTTAGTGTTCTTCGAAGTCTTAACTTGCTAGTTTAGCTTATCGACATCATTTCGTTATGTAAAGAACCCACTAGACCAAGTTCAGTTCACAATTGCACGAAACGTGAAAAACTTGTCCATGCATAGAATTGAGAATTCCTAAGGCATCAAAATGGGCCGTTATACTCTATTTAATTTTCTTAGAAGTCTTAACTTTCTAGTTTACCTCGTGGACAATGTTTCGTTAGGTAAAGAAGCCAATAGACCAAGTTATGTTCAAAATTACACGAAACGTGAAAAACTTGTCCATGCATAGAATTGAGCATTCCTAAGGCATCAAAATAGACCGTTATACTCTATTTAGTGTTCTTAGAAGTCTTAACTTGCTAGTTTAGCTTTTGGATAACGTTTCGTTAGGTAAAAAAGCCAATAGACCAAGTTAGGTTCAAAATTGCATGAAAAATGAAAAACTTGTCTATGCATAGAATTGAGCATCCCTAAGGCATGAAAATGGACCGTTATACTCTATTTAGTGTTCTTCGAAGTCTTAACTTGCTAGTTTAGCTATTGGACATCGTTTCGTCAGGTAAAGAAGCCAATAGACCAAGCTAAGTTCAAAATTGCACGAAACGTTAAAAACTTGTCCATGCATAGAATTGAGGATTCCTAAGGCATCAAAATAGACCGTTATACTCTATTTAGTGTTCTTAGAAGTCTTAACTTGCTAGTTTAGCTTTTGGACAACGTTTCGTTAGGTAAAGATGCCAATACCCCAAGTAAAATTCAAAATTGAACGAATTCTGAAAAACTTGTCCATGCATAGAATTCAGCATTCCTAAGGCATCAAAATAGACCGTTATACTCTATTTAGTGTTCTTAGAAATCTTAATTTTCTAGTTTAGCTTTTGGATAATGTTTCGTTAGGTAGAGAAGCCAATAGACCCAGTTAGGTTCAAAATTGTACGAAACATGAAAAACTTGTCTATGCATAGAATTTAGGATTCCCAAGGCATGAAAATGGACCGTTACACTCTACTTAGTGTTCTTCGAAGTCTTAACTTGCTAGTTTAGCTTTTGGACATCGTTTCGTTAGGTAAAGAACCCACTAGACCAAGTTCAGTTGAAAATTGCACGAAACGTGAAAAACTTGTCCATGCATAGAATTGAGAATTCCTAAAACATCAAAATGGACCGTTATACTCTATTTAATGTTCTTAGAAGTCTTAACTTGCTAGTTTACCTCGTGGACAATGTTTCATTAGGTAAAGAAGCCAATAGAACAAGTTATGTTCAAAATTACACGAAACGTGAAAAACTTGTCCATGCATAGAATTGAGCATTCCTAAGACATCAAAATAGACCGTTATACTCTATTTAGTGTTCTTAGAAGTCTTAACTTTCTAGTTTAGCTTTTGGATAACGTTTAGTTAGGTAAAAAAGTTAATAGACCAGGTTAGGTTCAAAATTGCACGAAAGATGAAAAACTTGTCTATGCATAGAATTGAGCATTCCTGAGGCATGAAAATGGACCGTTATATTCTATTTAGTGTTCTTCGAAGTCTTAACTTGCTAGTTTAGCTTATCGACATCATTTCGTTATGTAAAGAACCCACTAGACCAAGTTCAGTTCACAATTGCACGAAACGTGAAAAACTTGTCCATGCATAGAATTGAGAATTCCTAAGGCATCAAAATGGGCCGTTATACTCTATTTAATTTTCTTAGAAGTCTTAACTTTCTAGTTTACCTCGTGGACAATGTTTCGTTAGGTAAAGAAGCCAATAGACCAAGTTATGTTCAAAATTACACGAAACGTGAAAAACTTGTCCATGCATAGAATTGAGCATTCCTAAGGCATCAAAATAGACCGTTATACTCTATTTAGTGTTCTTAGAAGTCTTAACTTGCTAGTTTAGCTTTTGGATAACGTTTCGTTAGGTAAAAAAGCCAATAGACCAAGTTAGGTTCAAAATTGCATGAAAAATGAAAAACTTGTCTATGCATAGAATTGAGCATCCCTAAGGCATGAAAATGGACCGTTATACTCTATTTAGTGTTCTTCGAAGTCTTAACTTGCTAGTTTAGCTATTGGACATCGTTTCGTCAGGTAAAGAAGCCAATAGACCAAGCTAAGTTCAAAATTGCACGAAACGTTAAAAACTTGTCCATGCATAGAATTGAGGATTCCTAAGGCATCAAAATAGACCGTTATACTCTATTTAGTGTTCTTAGAAGTCTTAACTTGCTAGTTTAGCTTTTGGACAACGTTTCGTTAGGTAAAGATGCCAATACCCCAAGTAAAATTCAAAATTGAACGAATTCTGAAAAACTTGTCCATGCATAGAATTCAGCATTCCTAAGGCATCAAAATAGACCGTTATACTCTATTTAGTGTTCTTAGAAATCTTAATTTTCTAGTTTAGCTTTTGGATAATGTTTCGTTAGGTAGAGAAGCCAATAGACCCAGTTAGGTTCAAAATTGTACGAAACATGAAAAACTTGTCTATGCATAGAATTGAGGATTCCTAAGGCATGAAAATGGACCGTTACACTCTACTTAGTGTTCTTCGAAGTCTTAACTTGCTAGTTTAGCTTTTGGACATCGTTTCGTTAGGTAAAGAACCCACTAGACCAAGTACAGTTGAAAATTGCACGAAACGTGAAAAACTTGTCCATGCGTAGAATTGAGAATTCCTAAGGCATCAAAATGGACCGTTATACTCTATTTAATGTTCTTAGAATTCTTAACTTGCTAGTTTACCTCGTGGACAATGTTTCGTTAGGTAAAGAAGCCAATAGAACAAGTTATGTTCAACATTACACGAAACGTAAAAAACTTGTCCATGCATAGAATTGAGCATTCCTAAGGCATCAAAATAGACCGTTATACTCTATTTAGTGTTCTTAGAAGTCTTAACTTTCTAGTTTAGCTTTTGGATAACGTTTAGTTAGGTAAAAAAGTCAATAGACCAGGTTAGGTTCAAAATTGCACGAAAGATGAAAAACTTGTCTATGCATAGAATTGAGCATTCCTGAGGCATGAAAATGGACCGTTATATTCTATTTAGTGTTCTTCGAAGTCTTAACTTGCTAGTTTAGCTTATGGACATCGTTTCGTTAGGTAAAGAACCCACTAGACCAAGTTCAGTTCACAATTGCACGAAACGTGAAAAACTTGTCCATGCATAGAATTGAGAAGTCCTAAGGCATCAAAATGGGCCGTTATACTCTATTTAATGTTCTTAGAAGTCTTAACTTGCTAGTTTACCTCGTGGACAATGTTTCGTTAGGTAAAGAAGCCAATAGAACAAGTTATGTTCAAAATTACACGAAACGTGAAAAACTTGTCCATGCATAGAATTGAGCATTCCTAAGGCATCAAAATAGACCGTTATACTCTATTTAGTGTTCTTAGAAGTCTTAACTTTCTAGTTTAGCTTTTGGATAACGTTTAGTTAGGTAAAAAAGTTAATAGACCAGGTTAGGTTCAAAATTGCACGAAAGATGAAAAACTTGTCTATGCATAGAATTGAGCATTCCTGAGGTATGAAAATGGCCCGTTATATTCTATTTAGTGTTCTTCGAAGTCTTAACTTGCTAGTTTAGCTTATGGACATCGTTTCGTTAGGTAAAGAACCCCCTAGACCAAGTTAAGTTGAAAATTGTTCGAAACGTGAAAAACTTGTCCATGCATAGAATTGAGGATTCCTAAGGCATCAAAATAGACCGTTATACTCTATTTAGTGTTCTTAGAAGTCTTAACGTGCTAGTTTAGCTTTTGGACAACGTTTCGTTAGGTAAAGAAGCCAATACCCCAAGTAAAGTTCAAAATTGAACGAATTCTGAAAAACTTGTCCATGCATAGAATTGAGCATTCCTAAGGCATCAAAATAGACCGTTATACTCTATTTAGTGTTCTTAGAAATCTTAATTTTCTAGTTTAGCTTTTGGATAATGTTTCGTTAGGTAGAGAAGCCAATAGACCCAGTTAGGTTCAAAATTGTACGAAACATGAAAAACTTGTCTATGCATAGAATTGAGCATTCCTGAGGCATGAAAATGGACCGTTATATTCTATTTAGTGTTCTTCGAAGTCTTAACTTGCTAGTTTAGCTTATGGACATCGTTTCGTTAGGTAAAGAACCCACTAGACCAAGTTCAGTTCACAATTGCACGAAACGTTAAAAACTTGTCCATGCATAGAATTGAGAAGTCCTAAGGCATCAAAAT